>NC_061518.1:17087500-17235000 GCF_022379125.1 Scophthalmus maximus | reverse complement strand
GAGGGAAAAAATGTCTAGCTAGATATACCTTTAACATTCTTCAGACAGAGTAAAGCCTGTTCAACAAAGAGAAGAACCTGAGCAGAATAAAGACTTAAAAAGTTTCACAGAGTTGAAAGTTATTCATGTCGGTCTGTCTGTCTGCTGCAGGTGTGTTAGATGTCTTTCAACATGATACCGTCTGTGTCCTCCGTGACATATTTGGTGTATGTGAGGATAACATATATCAGCTAAATGTAATCCCATGCAGAGAGAGTGACACCGACGACAGAAAGAGATCCCAACGGATTATTTGCCAACTGACGATGCATCAGATATCGACTTAGCTAACAGCAATAAACGGTAAGCCACAAAACCCATTGGGGAGGGAGACATCACTTCCAATCATGGGCTTACCGAGAGACAATGTGCAACCAATTGAAAGACAAAGTAAAAATGGATATCGGTGCTTTTTAACTGACCTCATGATGGTGGTGACGTATTTGTGTTTTTTTTCTCTCCAAGGTCACTTTGGAATTTCCTTCTCCTCACAGACAGTATTGACCGAGATTGAGTATTGACTGTTTTGCAACAATCACGTATAGTATATAGTATTTTCACCTTCCTATTTTTCTTCTGTCTGTCTCTTTATCTTTGAAAACACGTCAAACGTAGCCACCTCTAGAACACTGTGTCTGTTATGGTAAGGGCGGCAAAGCACGTGTTGCAGCAGTATTCGTGTTACGGTAGGTTTTTTTTAAACTATGGTTTGGTAGCCTATGGCCTAGGCTGCTGTCATGTTTTGCTGAGGCATTATTTTAAAGGATGAAAGACTATATTTCCCAAATTTGCCGAATAAGCCACAAAAAACAAATATGCTCTCCAACAAAACACTTTTGAAAGACAGACAGTGACTCACCGACACTGTGTTATTTAACAGCAAATTAAATATTAACTAGCATCTGAGAACAGTCAGACTCAACCCCCCAAGGACGGGGGGTAGTAAGACAGTGACAGATTGACAAAGAGAGAGACAAGAGAGGGAATGATAATGAGAGCCAAAGAAAGGACAAATGTTGAAAAAAATAAAATTATATATATATATATATATATATATATATATATATATATATATATATATATATATATATATATATATATATATACGGGAACAGATCAAATAACAAGACATGAACTGACAACAATGTTAATAGATCCACACTGTTACTATATGGACCTGCCTGCCTGCAATGACCACCACCTGTTGCTGGAACATCTGGCTAAACCCACCATCGGTGTTTTTAGTGCGCACACGCACACCCACACCCACACACACACACACACACACACACACACACACACACACACACACACACACACACACACACACACACACACACACACACACACACACACACACACACACACACACACACACACACACAGCATCAGGCCCTTTGAGCTCTGTGTTGTCATCCCAGCACCTCTGTAGTTTCACTCTGGGTTTCAGAACGAGAGAAGTGGGGGAAAAAAACAAGACAACAGCGTCTTTTGAAGTCTCCTCTCTCCTGTTTTGTCAAAGAACTCTGACAAGTGTGGAGGAGGAGCGTTGATGAGAGCAAGAGGAGATGGCTCCTAATTGGCTGCATGAAGGCCACGCAGGCTGTCTCATTCAACTTACGGTTGTGAATGGCAGCAAGTGTGTGTGTGTGTGTGTGTGTGTGTGTGTTTTCTTGGTTACAACGCAAACTTGTATAAATACGTATTATGCTGTAACTCCACAATAAACTCACCTACAACCCCTTTTTTACCAGCCAATAATATGACTAACGGCCTAAAGGCACAGCAGCATTGAAGATGGTGACATTTAATGGTGCCATCAATCCATTCAAACGGTTCCAAACAATTTCTGCATTCAGTTCAGCTTTGGTGAACTTTGACCTTCAGATTATTATATATATAAGTGTATATAAGTGTTGCTTTTGCAGCAGCAACACTTTCTCCAAGCATGGAAATATTATATTTCTTATATCTATAAAATATCCGTTGTCTAAATTAAATCCACATACATTTTATGGAGCACTTGAAGATCCACTCATTACATAATGATGTTATGAATGTGACTTAATTTGTTCAGGGGAGTAAATGAAGTAATTCAAAACACAAACTGCTTTAGTGTTTGATGCGCAACCACATCATCCATGGTGTTGTCTAATACTACTCAGCTGGAAGTTTGCTGACTGCCAGGTAACATCACGTATAACATCTCAACATGAGGAAAAAAAATCATTAAATCCGACTAACATTTGATCAAGTGGTCTGGTGTAGTTGACTAATGCGTCTATACTTGCCATGGTAGGAACAACCTTTGGTACGAGCCGCAACTTACCTGTGTGAGTCATGGGTGAGCTCCTGTACAATTAGCACCACACCTCTGTGTATACGTTTTGGTAACGACCAGACAGCAGTAATGCAAGTACTTCGCTGTAGTAATGAAAGATGCTTACACATTGTTCAGAGGTATGCATGCATACACCAAGATCTTAAAGAACACTGTCATGAGTAGGAGATACAGTGGAACGTACTGTAGCTATTTTCGTTCAATTTTTGTACTGTATGTACAGCAACATGAGTGACGGAGCATGCAAAATCATATTGTCACATCTTAAGAACTGCAGCACAATATGGGTCATTGTGGAAGGAGAAGAGAACTGTTTTAGAATGAAAAGATAAGAGACAAGACACTGTTTGGGACTCGCAACCAACTTTTCAACACAAGCAAAAGAAGCTGGGACGAGTATGTGTGTGTGTGGGGGGCGGGGGGGCATAAGAAAATGAAATAAAGAGACAAGAAAAGGAAAGAGGAAAAAGGGAAAGAGTAAAAAGGAGTAGAGAGGGAAGTAAGAAAATTAAACTGAGCAACAGGGAGGAAAATCCCCCCAAAAAGAAACAAATGAGGATGTAAGAAAGGCAAGAACGAGGAAGAGAAGAAAAGACGGCGACAAAGACAAGCGGAGAGTAGAGAATGCAAAAGTCGTGAACGCCCAGTGTACTGTCACAGAGTGAAATGCCACCCAGCCTGTCACATATCTCTACAATATTAATTACACTGTGCCACGCTCCTGAATAATGGAACAGCCCTATTTAACCAGACTGAATAATTTAGCAGCTGCTGGGCCGAGTGTATATAACGGGATCGATAAGCACCGAGTACAGGTAATGAAATTCCAAAGGGAACCTCAAGGAGGAAAGCGGAGTTCACCTGCACTCAGAGTTCAAGCTCATCGTGCGTGTGTGTGTGTGTGTGTGTGTGTGTGTGTGTGTGTGTGTGTGTGTGTGTGTGTGTGTGTGTGTGTGCAAATTTTTACTGTTTATTTACTACTCCATTACAATGTACTTAAGAATAGAGTTCATTGAGATGCCTTTGTGTGCTCGCTCGGACACATAACTCTCATTATAATGAAAATTATATAAATTGAGTAAAAACAAAAACAAAACTCTCTTCTCTTCTGTTGATTTTTTTCTCTTATAAGCAAACCCGGTATGAGATCTGATGTTGAAGTGTCTACTTGAGTTAATCACTCGTCGAACGCATCATTTAGTCCCAAAGAGATGGGTAAAAATAACAAAATAATCCTTAAACATACAGAAATATTAAACAAAATGTGCACTGCAGATGCAGTACAGGTAAATATAAAATCATATAAAAACATAACTTTGGTAAAAAATACAGTGAAGTCCATAGATCTAACATTCAGATGGACCAGTTAGATAGACCATACATGTGAGCGACTGTCTTTGCAAATGACTTGAAGGAGATATTGTTTGCGTGTGTGTGTGTGTGTGTTGTGTGTCAGCTGGTCACAGGATACCCTCTTCGCAATTAATCAGCCCTGCCATCCTCCCCTCCCTGGGAAATGGATGTAAGCAAAAAGTTAAAAGACTTAATAGATAAATAAATCACAGCGTAAATAATAGGTGTTTGTGTTGCCCACGACAGTAGACAAGGCTGAGGGAGAAGATTTACTCTCACATGCCGCAACATGCTGGATGAGGCAAGACAGCTGAGGATAATAAATATGCATGGCAGGTGGCTGGCAGTGAATACAACAGGTACAAAAAGGCAAGACTGGGAAAGAATGGAGGAGAGAGAGCAAGAGAGGAGGGGGAGGAGGAGAGGCGGGCTGGAGAATGGAAGAGGAGGAAAAAGAGGAGAGAGAATGGAGTAAGACTATTTTATTGTAGGTTGCAAATAGGAGATTTTTAAAATTGCAAGCATATAAGTACTCATACGCTTTTGACTTCAACTAGTTTTATATCACCATGGAGACAACGGCGAAGGAAATGCAATTTTGCTCGACCGTTTTAACACCAAATAACCACTACAAATTCTGATGGAAGAAAAAAAAAAGGCATTTTATAGAATAAAAGCAAATGTAATTTCAAACTTGAAAGAAAAAAATGTACAGTTATTATTTTGCCTGACTAAATGTTAACCATTTTAACATACTGGAGGGTGCAGCAAAGAAACCCCAGTGGAGAAGATATGTTCACGTTAATATTCATCCTGCATCGATAATAATCAGGACTCTGAGGAGTTTTTTGCTTCCACGCGATTGGTGCATAAGCACCACTGTCAGTGCTTTTCCTTTTTAAACACGCTTTCTCATCAACACATGCTTAACACACCATGAACCTATGAAATATTCACACGCAAAGAGGAGGGGAGAGAGATGATCACGTGCACACACATAATCTACTTACTCAAGCATATATTTTCCAGTTTTTGATATGAACCCTTACAGGCACCGAGCCGTACCCTACAGAGTTATAACACCTCCACCGTCTCTTTCTTCCTCTCTCTGTTTCAGTTACTTAGTCTCTCTTTGTCTTTCTCTCTCGCCCATTATCAGCTCATTCTCTAGCTCAGCGGATCATCTTGAAAATGGAGTCATCACAGAGGTCATTGTCTCTCGATTAATGGTCATTACTTCTGCGGTAAAACGCATTTCGGAGCTCTGCTCGGAGCAACAACAGCCTTGTCAATTAGCCGCTTCCTTTTTGAGCCATTTCGACTGGTGGAGGGAGAATTTGAGAACTAAAAGTGATGTATTTTTGAAGTGAAAAATCATATCTGTCAGAATTTAGCCACAGTAAATGCTGGACTGTGCCCACTTAGATTCCTGGCACGAACATGCTGAAAAATATATCTCATGTAAATACAACAGAAAAAGGGAAAATGCACAATGTGTCACACGTATTACAGTTTTAAAAAAATCCATGAAATGCAATATTGCAGTTTCAACTTAAAGTGAGGTGAATAGGAATATTGTAATCCTTTACTACCTATCTTTTTATTGTATTGTCAACTTGGAATGAGGGAGGTAATGTCAGGTCATCAGGACCAACCCTCCACTCACGTTTTAACAAATCCACAACCCCATCGAGGAGAATAATCTGAAATTTTCAGTTTCAATGGACACTTCCTGCAGCTCATTTTACGGATGAGTGCCAACAGCATCAACGCTCTGACACAAAGACCTTTACCTACGCAATGTAGCTCTCGGATACAGATACACCAGTGCCTTTTTTATGAATTTCATCTGTGGCAAGAGAGACTTTCCACACCTTACTGTTGCTGAGAAAATGTTATTTTGCATCCAATCATTTTCACACACAAACACACACACACACACACACACACACACACACACACACACACACACACACACACACACACACACACACACACACACACACACACACACACACACACACACACACACACACACACACACACACACACACACACACACACACACACACACACACACACATTCTCATGTCCCTGTCCATCCCCCTGTGGAGCCAGCCTTTTTCCCTGTGACTTTCATTTTTATTAGAACACTTGGCATCTGATTAAGTCCCATTTGGAGAGTTAATTAGCTAAGCTGCTCTGCTCCGACTGTCTATACACTGAATAAGGTCAAGACAACAATGGCAAGACCATCAGGTTTCTTCAAGAGCAACGCAGAAGTTCAGTGACAACCTGAACCCTTTGTCTTATGGAACAAGTCAACTTCCTTTGATTTCAGCATGAATGGCAGTACAAACAAAGAGTGACCTACACAAAATTGATTGATTTCAGCAATTAGTCCGAGTACTGTTCTGACGAGACTTTCTTCACCAGAAAGAAATGACACCGTTGGATGTTTGTGCAAATGCTTAAATATTCTGATTAAGTTTCTTGAAAAAAGGAACCTCTACCAGATGTCAGGCAACAATGACCGTCCTCTCTCAGCCACAAAGGTTGAAGTGGTGTGATGCTATTAAACAACTGCAAAAGTCCATCGGGAAGTAAGTGGGAAGGATGATTATGTTTCCAGGTATGTCTTCCAAAGCCGGCTTTGATACTGTGTCCAATTTCCAACCAATAGATGGAGGTTTCCTTCAACACCACAAAGTGCTTGGTTGCCCTCTCTACCAAACTAGTTACTGGGGCTAATTCATTTTATTCCTGTGAATAACTGGTCAAACAAACTCTTCTACTTTGTGCACTAATGAAATATTTCAAAACACATTGGATTATGTGAAAGAAAATGTTGATATAAATCTTAAAACATCAGGCCGTGAGTCACGTGAAACCAATCATATATAGTTATGCTAAACATGTAGCAATACAGCCATACAGCATATGCAGAGAATGGAGCTCGGCTAAACACACATAACAAGCATTTTAACTTACACTAAACACAATCCAAACACCAAGCCACTAAATAAGCATATTTTATGAACACAATAACTGTACATGTCCATATATGACGATCAGGATAATGAACAGCTGGAATCGCTTTCAGTCTAAATTCTCTTCCAGCCACACCACCAGCACACTGTAACAGCTGTAATATCAAAGTCACACAAACAGAAGGGTTATGACTTTCACACAGACAGATGAAATAACTGACAAATGGATTAATTAAAGCTCAGGATTACTTTTTACCCTGGAAGCCTTAACAAGAAACGCGCTCACAGTTTCTCTTTCTCCCTCTCAACCTCTACACTCTGTGTGGGCTCAAGTTTGCCTTTGCACTTGCTCAACATTGTTTTTTTTGTTTCACAAAATCAACCAATCTGAGGTCAATCCTGACTGGTTGTTCGGTGGCCAATCACAATGTACCCACAAGAATATGAAGTGATGGGTTCGGGGAAACCGCAGCCCGGGTAGTCAACAACTGAACATGACAGAATAAAATGGTGAAAACAGCAACAATATCATGTCATCTCCAGGATACATTGTGGGGACTTTACATCCTTTTGGGGACAAAATCACGTACCCGTAATGTAACTCATTACATTTTAGGGTTAAGACTTGGTCAATTAAGGTGAGGATTAGGCAAGTAGTGGTAATGTTTAGCATAATTCTAAGCAAATGTAATGTCCTCCGAAGTGATGGAAACACAGCTGCGCGCTCACGTGTGTGTTTGTTGGTGTTTTTGTGGTGCATGTGTATAATAGGTTGTGGTTTTACTCACTTTGGCTCTGTTCAGTGCATAAGCGGAGCGCACCAATGAATAATGAGGCTATTACAACCACAGCAGGCCACAGAACACCTTCTGCTCCCATTCAATAATGTGTGTGTGTGTGTGTGTGTGTGTGTGGGTGGGGGTGTGCCGTCCTGTGTGTACAGTGAGCGTGTGTGTTGTAAGTGTGTGATCCTCTTAGTCAATATGCCAGATTTTTATGAAACACTGCTGCAAGTAAACCACAGCTAATTTAATATTCAGTTTATGGAATGAGTCCTGTGTGTGTGCGCATGCGTGCGTGGGTGTGCAAATAAATGTCAGGCATTAAAAAAAAACTAAACACACATTAGGAAATTTTATTGACCTTCCTTCATTCCCAAACCTCTTTACATGAAATTACCTCACAGATACTATACATCCCTCACCCCTGGCCTTACCTCACCTTTCATGAATCCTAAATGAAACCCCGTCCCATAATTTAAAATATCTCCTCCCCTCTGGAGGATCAGCAACAATGTCCCGGTTAAGTCATTTTCTGAAGTGCAAACCACATCTCTGCAGATGTCCAAACCTAAAGCAATCAAAGTGAGGTCCAGAGAGTGGCAATTGACTCACACACACACACACACACACACACACACACACACACACACACACACACACACACACACACACACACACACACACACACACACACACACACACACACTGTCTGTCCTTCAGAGTGAAAGAAAATCAGCCATTGCCCTTTGAAGTCCTTCATCACTGAGAAAGCAGCAGGATTACAGTACCATACCGCGCCCCTCTGATAACAGTACTATCAACTACCACATGCACCAATGAGGAAAATAACCAATAATTAGTGACTGTGTTTGTTTTTTGCATGTGTGGCAATCAGAACAAGAAACTGAATAGAATACAACCAAGCTCTTGGTCTGTTGCATACTCGACACGATAGGGATATTTCAGTGTCAATTTTTTACACATCAATAGAAATCAAAACAAGATTTGATTCCTATTTTCTTTTGATTGCTTTTTTAAAATGTATTTGTCAATTTAAATGATACTGTTTACTTACTATTGAGAAGACACAGAGGTTCACAAGTCACATGAATTGAAATAAGGCCATGAGGTAGGAGAAGACTTTTGATCTTCAAAAAGGTGTGAAATGTTAATGTTAATAATAATAAAAGAAGAAAACTTACAATTAAATAAAATAATGAGATAGCAGAATAATAATAAACAAAACAAAAAGCTGATGGTTAGCTTTTAGTCATCAGGTGTGGGGGGGGGGGGTGGGAGATGATTGAAAATGTGTCCTATAAAAGGCATGTCCTTAAAACCTCCCTTTAAGTGTGTGAAGCTGTATTTAAGACAGCCAGCCAAGAAGACGGCACGTGACTGACCTTGTCATCTCGTGCAGCTCCTGATAATGGCTGCTCTGTGATCAGTTCCCCGGTGTAGCGACATATTTGCTCCTCCCCAGTGGTTGGTACATCTGTCCCAGTTCAACTTTGAGCAGCGTGAGAAGACAGCCAAAGAGAAAATCTAACCTCAAAGACACTTTACTGTGGCCGACAGGTTCAGATTGAGTTTCATCGGTGGGCTCTGCTACCCGACACGTTATTCTTGTCTCCTGTCCTCTGCCGCAGAGATTTCATCACAGCTCATTATTTTGCTCTGTATTTTATTTTTATTATATTCAGTATTTCATATTGTGACTGCTGTGAGAAATGCAAAGTGCGTTGAGTGACCTCTGTAATTAAATTCTGATGCCATAGAGCCTCGAACTATGAGCACACTGCCCCCGCATTGCAATGGCCACATTGTTTTCCATCATTTCGGTATAGCACAAAGGTATTTTCAGGGGGAGTTGAAAGTTTAGTTCAGTGGAATTTACAGAAACTTGATAATGACTCCAGCTGTGTTAACGTCCTCAGTTTGCAGTTAGGTTGGTGCCAGACCAATTGTGTTCCTATTTACAACACCAAGAAAGAATCATGTTGATCACTCAACATTTAGAATAACATCTGACAGATCGGGAGACATAATTCCCCCACGCTGAGAGAAGGGAAACATATATTTATTCCTGTGTGTCTCTGTGTGAAGTATGCAGCCATGATAACTTTTAATCAAGATCAGATATTAACAAATGATGCAACACATCTGCACATTGGTTATAGGTCAGATGATGTAATTACCAGCAGAGGGAGGGTGAAAGCGAGGGAGGTGTAATATAAGCACCTGAATGTGCACACACATACACATCAAGTGTGATAAAGAGTGGCACAGTGATGGAAACACATTGCAAATGCAGCATCACACGGATGAAAGTCCCTGACTTATGTATGATTGGCATAGTAATAATAATCTGATAACAGTGTACAATATTGATCTCTCTATACGAGTGGTTGGCTTGAAGTTTGAAATTCAGTTTAGCTGTAGAACCCCTTCAAATAATGAGGTTTCATTCCCTTGGAGACGGACCGAACCAGCAGACGATAACTAACATTTCGTTTTCAGAAAGATATATATGAAAAGAGAATTTACCAATAGCATTTAAAAAAAATTAAATGACAATAAAATATAACAAATAAAATATTTAACTGGATATATACATTCTACCCTCTCTAACTTTACTCTAGGTTATCGCAGGGATAGAGTTCTCCATCGCTATGATGAAATTCTGTCAATTATATTCCAGAGAGGTCACATATGAGATCAGTATAGATCTAGATAAAAATATATATTGCTTAAATTTTAAAGGATAAAACCCAGACGCAGCTTATCAGAACATAATTCATCTCTCCGTCGTGATTTGTTGCTCGGGCTTTTCGCCTCATGTCATGTAGTGGGTAGCAGTAATTAGCAGTGAATGCACGAGGGACTCGGGTTGGAGGGTACGGAGCCATTTTGGCTCATGAAGCAAATCACTGATGAAAAGGAAACGACCCACTGTGCTCACTCACTGCTCTTTACAACGTAACACCTGTCTGGAACAACATTTTAAAAAACAACTAACCGATTTAGTTCATGCCTGTTAACTAATGCATGTCTAGTGCCATAAGTATACAGTATGTAGTCAACCCCCTCCCTTCCATCATAAGATCATTCGTCTTAAATCTCTGGATGATCACAAACCTCTAAAGGGGGTAGCATCAGCTCCAAAACCGAGCAACAATTTTCAATTAAATTTGGCACCAATGAAAAACATATATTTTCTTGGGCATCGATTCAAAGCCTTTCACTGACAAAGAAAAAGCAGCAATTAGAGAAGTCGGCATGTTAAGGGAACATGAAAATGAACATGAAATCCCACGGTTACCAATTACGACGTTCATATCTATTATGGGAGAAGTAGTTTCAGTGTGGTCGGGCTTTTCGATAACTGAAAAGAAAGCATGCAAAATATCTTATTTTTCCTTGTACGTGAACCCAAAAATATCAATATTTTTTTACGCACGCAATTTGCCAACACTGCTGTGGGTGCCTGCCGGTTCTTCCTCCTTGCCTGCACGCCTGTGTGTTGGACAGTCTCAACCAAATCACCACGTAATCAACAGCGGTTTTACTGGTAAATCAAGATTTGAAACCGCACTACTAGCTGTCTAGAATTTGACAAGGGTTTACCGTGAAACCTGGGACCTTTTCATCCCTGGTCCCGGGCTAAAAACAGGCTGCCTTACCTGAGTGATGGAGGTTATTGGCCAGGCGGAGCTTAAAGTGACCACATGCAAACACTACAGAGCGTTTAAGAACGGAATGATAGAAAGATGAGGAGAGAAGCTGTTAAATGTGTAATGACACCAAGTCCGTAGTCTCGTCAGTACAAGTCTACAGGAATGCTGTATATATTTGGGCCCATATGATGAGCAGAAGCAATTTTCTTATGTCCCATACTTGTTCCGCCTGACACTTATTCTTCACTGCTCTAAATACTGTTGCACAGTGTAGAGACGGTGTGAACAAAATTACATTTCTCTGCATCTTTGCACCCTGAACCCCATCCTGCCTTTGTCCTTACAAATCTATCCTCCCCATTTCTTTCATCCTCCCTGCGTGCCCTCCTTGCTTCCTCTGCAGCTCACTTCTGCACAGAGGGAATGGCAGCGGTGGCTTCAATAATTCACTTCCCCTCAGAACAGGTTGTGTTTGCATTGCAGGGCGCTGGAGGCGAGAATAGAGAGGGCGAGGAAGAAAGATTAAAAACAAGGAAGCATGAAGAATGAACTCCAAATGGATGAAGACTTTGAATCGAAAGATAGAATGAAAGTAAAAGAAAGAGTACAGCCGAGGAGAAAAACCTGTTGTGAGTAATCAGGATGTGGAAAAACAAAGAGGGAAGAAGAAGAAAAAAGGGGGGGGGGGGGGTTAGGACGGACAAAAGCCTCATCTGTACTGCTGTATTCACTTAGTCCTGTTGTGTATATATCCCGAATGTGAGGTGAGAAAGAGAAGACTAATGGAAGAGAGAAGAGGAATGTGGACTTATCAGTGAATGATATTCAGCAGAAATGCAGAAATGGGAAAAGGAGGATGAAAGAGTCTGATAAAAGCTGAAGAAACTAAGCCAACACATATCACTTCTTACAGTATAGTTGCACTGTTGTGTTTACGCTTCGAGGTATGTTGACATCTAATAAACCAACCCAAGAAATGATAAATTGACAAAAGCTTAATCCTCACGGCAAAAGTTGGAATTTAAATAAGAAGCCCATGAATTGATTGCTAATTGCCGACGTTTATTTTTCTAAAATTGCCAAAACGTCACTGGCTGCATGTGAATATTCTACTATATTAAACTGATTATATTTGGTTTTTGATTTAAAGAAACACCTGAAGAAGTAATCCTGGACTATGGGAAATTGTGATGAGATTTGTGGATAGTGAAAAAAATAGTCAGCTAAAGCCCTGCTTCATACACAAGCTGAACTAAGATTTTCAGGTGTGTTTTTTTTAATTATTATTTTGATTTTTTCCTGGTCTGGTGGCAAATTACAGCAAACAAAATGGACAAGACCAACAAACTCCACCATAGTTACAGAAAAGGAAACCGAATTTATTCAATTAACTCAAATCCCTACGATGGCAAAACCCTTTCTGATTAGGCTGTTGGTGAGTTGGTTGGATTTATCTTTCAACTGGACAAAGGTAAAAAAAATGTTGAGTAAAGTAAACTTGCCAAATAGGATTTGGGCAAACACAAAAAACTAAAGTTAGGTTGCACTCTACCCATTTTCTTTTGCTCTGTCATGCTGACTTGTTCCCTCTGGTTCTCTTTTCAGAGCCCCTTGTCAGTCTGACTAGAGAAGCCTTTCTTCCTTCAACTGCGCTGCCCTTTTCAATGTCATTCTCGCTATGACACACTCTCTCTCCCTCTCTCGCTCGCTGCCATGTGTCCTGTTTCTCTTATTTAATAAGCCCGATCCAAGACATTTTACTGAATGTCAAAATTCTGTTAGATCAGTCAGATCTGCTTTATCCAAATGTGTTGATGTCTCCAGTAGAAAGGTGCTGACAAACAAATGAGGTGATGCATTTTAGAGAAACACAGTTGCATACTTAGAATTATGTAACTCCAGTTTCTCTTTACATCACTTCAAATGCAGAAATGCTGTCATATAATATGTAAATCACAGCCGCTCAGAAAACACACCGTTGCTACTGTCTGCATTCTGCCCATTAGATCAGCTGACGTATATGAAATGTACCTGATAGTTTATCTTGCTTGACAGCAACTCCTCCTCCTCCTCAAATGAAGGATGCCTGGAGATTTCTTTTTTTCTTCTTCTTCTTTTAAGTGGAATAACATCATTACTCAGCCAAAGGGAACACAGTGATTGATTTTGAAATAATTCTCTCATTCATGCATCTGGATATAGCAGATCTCATTTGTACTGGACTAAAATAATGTTGTGGTTTCCCTGACATTCTCATGCTTGTAGTGGCTTCCGTTAGCTACAGTGCTGGATCCCAAGCAGGGGGTAAATGCTTGTATTTGCAGTCACCAGAGAGAACATGGAAAGATCAGCCTCTGCTAAACTGGACAGAAAAGAGTCAAGTTGTTGGAAATATGGTCGCAGCTCCCTTCTGTTCCTGAGTTATGGTTTTGAATAATGCCCAGAAAAGAACTTTCACGGAACATTAAGATGGCATAATGACGATGACCTTTGCCCTTTTTGAACGTCAAATGTCATCACTTCCTCTTGTCACAAGATTAGATATCTGTGTTACATTTTTTGTCATATCGCATGAGTTCTTGAGTAATGTTTGTGAGGTCACAGTGACCGTGACCTTTGACTTTTGACCACAGAATGATCTATCTGACCTCTTACAACCCCACGTCCCATCAAGGTCACTCAGATCTGCTGACCAGTTGCCTCTTGTCATCCCCAGGTCCAGGTTGAAGCAAAGGGGAGGTGGTGCATTTGTGGTTATAGCCCCCAAATTCTGGAACGAGTTGACTCTGCGCGTCAGACTGTCCCCTGCACTTCCTGTCTTTAAATCCCGTCTTAAAACACTTTTCTCCTCCTTGGCTTTCAACTCAGTGTAACGATTGTTCCTCCCAATCTTTCGTCTGTGAAAGTGGTCCTTGTGTTTTTATCGTGTTTTGTTTTGTTTGTTCTGGGTTCTGGGCTACTTTTAATGTACAGCACGTTGGTCAACTGTTGGGGTTTTTAAATGTGCTCTAAAGATAAATTTGATTTGATTTGGCCAAATTGTAAATAAGTTCATCCAAGTGGTCGTTTGCGCCCGATGTAATGAAATTCCCTCCAAGCATGCCTGATATATCGCGTGAACAAGAATGGGATGGACGTGACCTTGACCTCTGACCTCTCAAATCATTGAGAAGTTACAGAATAACTAACTGAATAAGTCTTTAGGATTCATCCACAGGGCATCTTAACTGTGTGTATCATATTCCATGGACATCCGTGGTCGACTGACCGACAGATCAACATTGCCATGCCACTATGTGGCCAAAAATATACCCACATATCTGTGTGTAGGTGGAAGATTCCCAGCTATCAGCTGCAATATGCCGACGGCACATTGACTCACCAACTTGAGTCAGTTGTTACACTATGGGCTGAGGTTGAGAGTGCATGAACACTAGTTAGGAAGTGTGCAGAGTCAGAGTGAGTCAGAATGAATAGCTGAGGTAATGGATAAATAACTAAAATAATAAATAACCTTTAGCCACTCCAACTAGGCAATAAGATAATTGTATTCTTATTTTTCTGTGAATGACAAATTCATGCCAGGGTTACAGCTACACTTGTCTCGAACGAATACAACAACATGACATTTCATTCACAGTGAAAATCCTCGGCCTCCTGTTTGTTTGACCTACTTTCACCCAAATCTAACCACCCTTCCTCGTGATGCACCTTTCCCTCTGGCCTCATTTGGTGAGGTTGCTGCTAGCCCAGGCTATCTCTTCGCTCCGCAGTGTGAGCCCTCAACCCCTGCTTCCCAAAGCCTGCCTGCAGTTTTTAATGACAGTGTGCGCTATGTCCTATATATGCAGTAAGTGGCGAGGTGGGTGGATGCTTGCCACTGAATTCGCGGATGATAGCAACAAAGATGACAGGGCTTTGGAGGAGAAACTTGCTGGATATAAAGAAAAGGGGGGAGGGAGAGGAAAGAGGGAGAGGGTAAACAAGGAAGGAAAGTGACGAGGAGAGTAATAGGGGCAAATCTGTTAAAGGTTTGGAGTAAGGAACAGAATTAGCACAGAAAGAGGATGTAAAATAGCGAATGGGTACATTTTATTTGACATGTTAAGGAGAGGTGTGGATGGCTGGGAAGGAACAACGGATCAGAGAGAGGAGAGAAGAAGGGAAGAGAGGAAGATGACAGGGACATCTTTTCTGACAGGTAAAAGTTTTGTCGATGGGTAAAGACAGAATGGAGGAGGAGGTGGAGGAGGGGGAGGTGGAGGAGAGGGATCAGGATGTGGAGCCGGTGGCAGGTAAATTGCCACACTGACAACATGGGGACTTTTCAACACATCCGACAGATTATACCCCCATCTCCTCTGAGCCAGCTGGGACGCATGGAGGAAGACGGGAGAGTGTGAGAGCAACGAGCTCAACATTTCAGACGTTAAAAGAGCCAGAAGATTTGACTGAAAAGCGCCGTGTGCAGGGGTAGAGGGAGGGGATCGCCACTGAGCGGGAGCAAGTCTGAGAGGGTGAACGTGCGGTGAAGAGGGGGAGAGGGCGAGCTCTCCAAGCGGCACGCAGCGCTGAATTATTGAGGCCAGACGTGTGTCGGAGCAGAAGATAGATTTCCAGTGTTGATCCCTTCCTGCTGTCAGAAAGTTTAGTTGGACATGACCAACTCCAGCAGCTGTGGTTGTTTTTCTGTTGTTTGGGGGGTTTTTCAGCGCACACCACAGGGAGACGCAGAGCAAATGTGGGAGGAGACACACGCCGCGCCGAGTGCGGCGTGTGTCTCCTCCCAGTCGTTCAGTCAGAGCATGACTGTACGATCAGGTTTTCCCAGGTAGTCAGTAGCAATGTGCGGGTTTTCTATAACGTGACATATCAATATATGTCTATGCCGAAGGCAGTGACAGGCAGCGACAACAGCTTCCCGTATGCATGGCACAGAGCACACTGTGAAATCCTGGCATTTGCCAAGTGTGACTCAACAATATTGCAAAGATTTCAAAGACCCACTGCAGAGATTTACACCTAAACACTTGCAAAGTGTCAAAAGTCGAAGTCACATTAGTGAAAGTAGGGTTTGTACTGTGCATGATGCACTGCGTGTCACACGGCATTTAAGCAGCCTCACTTAATATTCTGTCATTACCTTAAACTAAATATGTGAGATTTATTTGCAGAACTAATGAACATGAGTTCTTCTGTCGTGAAGTCTCTAGACTTGAAATGATCAGTAAATTCAATGTAATGCTGATGGATCACTCTGCTCATTGAATTAAGTTTCTAAAGAAACATAATTCAGACTTCCCAACATCCAGAGTTTGAGGTTTAAAACTTCCCAGAGTCCTGGTTGTTTCTTTTCATCACTTGTTTTTCCTCGTATTCAGTCGACGCAGGCTGCTATGTTCAGGAGAACACTGAAGTGAACGAGCATATTTTCCACTGATTTGCCAGATTGATGAAAATTGGTCAAACTTAAGATCTCCCTTCTGTCAAACGTGTTTTGTTCATTGTTACTGTACTTGTTTGGTAACCACTGTACGTGATCACGGACAGTGGAAGCCTCAAATTAAGACATGTACAGATGAGAATGATTGAGGGACATTAAAAATCAATCAAGGTTCCACATGCAAATAATTGAACATCTTTGTGGAAAGATAATGTCAGACACAATAACTGCTCCAAGCTGAGTATTTGTACATGTATCATAACATGAGTAAAGCTCCTTTAATTTGAAGGATGCTCTAATCGCATAAAAAAAAATAATCTAGAAATAATTACCCTAAAAATAAACCCTGACATATTCAAATGAAAAGTTGTTTCTTTTTAAAGGATGAAACCAAGGGACGACTTGAGTGCTGTGGACAAAGGAGAGAAGGATGAAACAGAAGGAATGAAGAAGAAGAGTGACAGTGTGAGGGAAGTGCGGTAGGAGGCAGACGGTCTCTGATGTAAGCCATGTTCTCACCGCTGTTCACAACCGTCCTGTCGCCTTCGTGAATAAGTTAGACGCCAAATGTTCCCTCCCTCTCACACACACGCACACGCACACACACACAGTAGCCCTTATTCCTTAACTCTCAAAACACCAGAAATCAAGCCTGATGCACACCAATCACAAAATAGGACATACCAAAACACACCTTCACTCCAAGCAGCTTTGTCATTGTAGCCTCTACAGTATATTAAATATTAAGTTGCTCTGAATTCCCAAAATTGCACAGAACGACACAAGCGCAGACACACAAATGTGTCTATCAGCTCCTGAAGCGGAGCCAGGGAGAGGTGCTTGATGATGTCTGAAAGAGTGGCGGTGGTACAGAGGAGAAAGTGAAGTTTCCCTGACAGTTTTTCCAACCCACAGGGCAGCCACATGGTCCTTACATGCCCTGGACCACTTTCATCCAACGAGGGGGGTGTCCGTGTGTGTGTGTGTGTGTCCGTGTGTGTGTGTGTGTGATGAGAGTGGGTGAGAGTGAGGTAATGATCTGGTGGAGTTCACTTTAAGGTAAATACTGTGAGAGGAGTTTGTGCACACGCATGTACGTGCATATGAAAATGTGTGCGTGGGCTTTCACGCGTGTGACCGTGCATGTGAGCTGCATGAACAGGAACTGAGTGAGAGAGAGTGAAACACAAGGGCATGAAAAAAGAAGCACAAATGAAGAGGTAGAAGGAAGGTAACGTGATGCTCTGTGGGCAAAAAGTAAATAAATTAAATCCCTTCATCATAAACACGTGCTGCTGGAGCCTGCAGTGATTTCCTGGACATTCCATTCCTCCTAAATAAACTTCTACAATTGATTTAAAATTTGAAAAATGTTATGCTTTCATATTTAAAGTAGAATTGGTCAGTCAATCTGCATTTATTTATGCAAAATAAATACAGAGGACAGTGATTCAAGTACTTTCAAAGTGTGTATTTTTACAGGCTGACAGTAAATAATCATCATCGATGAAATTGTTTATAATTTAAAATAAAAATTAGATCTTAAATTAATATTTTGACATTTTAGAAAGTAAGAGTTGGATGTGAAAATTGATAGTACTCTCATGTCAATCATGTACAATAAATACAAAAATACATTTTAAGTGTAGAAATGACAATTCTCTTCTTTTTCTTTTTTCTTTCATGGGTAATGTACTGGGCAGTTTCTTGGCTGGGAACAGTTGCCAGGCAACCAGCAGAGACTCCAGAAAAGTTACTGGTTCAGGCCAAGAAATTGTCCATCACATAACCCCTGTAAAAGAAATTCCTTTATTTTTTTCCTTTTTATTCTGTTTTTGTTCAGTATAGTAAATGAGATATGCCATGTTAATTAGGCAAGCTGTTTCCACTCTTTATGCTAAGCTAAGCTAATCCTCTGCTGGTCCCAGATTCATATTGATTTACAGACATTACAGTGGTGCAGTGTCAGTGTTCTAATCTAACGCTCTGCGAGAAAGCTAAAAAGTATGTTTTTTCAAAATGTTAAATTTTTCCATAAAATTGCAAATTTCACAGCACATATTATCATAAAATAGAGTATAGACTCCCGTCTAAAAAGAACATTGAAATGAACTCTTCTATGAAAAACAAAAGGCTTAAGTAGCATGCCACCCACTGCCAATATATTAGCTGATGAGAGGCAGGGAGACAGCTTACACCTGAATACATATTTCTTACACAAAGTCCTGACGACTACACTTTCTAAGGAGATAAATACCGTTCCAGCTCGCTCGAGGCACCAGCGTGCCAAGCTGCCCACCTCTACCCGCAGCCTTTTGCCCACCCCGGGCTCAGGGTGTAACTGGTGGGAGGAAGGGTGATAAATCAGACCTCCCAGGACGTTACTCTTATCCTTTACCCCAAGGTGGCGGGGCTAGTGTAAACCACAGTCAACATATCACTTCGGCCATACGCCTATGGCGCCGTTGCTGACCTGCAGGGTAATAGAAACGTTGTCAGGCTTTAATATCCAGTCAGCCATACAGAGAACAAATAGGAGAGGAAAGAAAAGGAGAGGAGGAAAAAATGGCAAAGAAAGAGTGGAGTGAGCATCGAAACAAAAAACGTTGGGTACTGTAATGTGGCTGCAAAGGTTCTCATGCCACAACCCTTTTGAGACGAAGGCAGCGGTGGATACACTGCTACACCAAGGACCCTAGTTGACGCGAGATATAAAATGAGAGCAAGAGGAGATAATTAAAGCGGCGTGTGGACTAAAATTTTTAGCAGGAGGGAAAGGATCACAGAGACTGACAGAGATGAGTGGAGACAGATACAAAGAGGGGGAGGGACAGGGAGACAAAGAGGAGGGGAGCACAAGTGGAAGGGGAGCAAGCAGATACGCGGCTTGCTTCGAACAGTTAAACTATTTTACATCCCGACTTTAAATTGTTAATTGTGGTGAGTGAAGGAGAATCTGATAGACAGCACAGAGGATACAGACAGCTGTCAACATCCATCGGCTCCCCAATCCTGCCATCCCATCATCTCCAGTCCTGTGCAAAGAATAGCTCACCACTGAATCTATCTATCTATCTATCTATCTATCTATCTATCTATCTATCTATCTATCTATCTATCTATCCATCTTTTTCATCTGGACATTTGGACAGCAGTTTGAGCACCACTAATTAACTTCTAAGGACTTTAATTAAACATGATAAAGAAAGAAAGGCCACCCAACACTCACTGACATTACTGATCAAATAATGTGGAAAGGGTGTGTTATCAGGAAAGTGTGAGTGTGAGTGTGAGTGTGTGTGAGTGTGTGTGTGTGTGTGTGTGTGTGTGTGTGTGTGTGTGTGTTACTCAAGTAATGGGGACCTTAATCTGTTAACACGGTCACATTATGGGGATTTGTCCTCCTTGTGGGGGCAAAAAGCAAGTCCCCATAATGAGGTAAAGAGTAGGAGGAGACAGCAGGTGTCAGATAGGGGGGAGGTAAAAAGTTTATCATTATCTCCAGTTTTAATGCTTCAGTCTCTTCCTATCAGCGCCTCGCCGCTTCCTCTGCTCCATTCCCGGGCAGCCAACAATAAATTATGGATGCTTATTAGAAAAGGGCAATATTCAGCATCCAAAATAAACCCAGCACCAAGAGACGTGAAAGAGACACAAACAAACAAAAAAAAAGTGCTGATGTGGGAAGAGGAAGAGGGAAAGTCACCGGGGAGGCCAGTGGCCGGGGCCGGTTAAACCTGGAGTGATCGCTTTCTAGGTCACCGCATTTCCACACATGTGCCGTGGCAGGCTAATATACTGCAGCGAGTACGGCTCCGCAGTAAGACGATGCTCAAACGGCGGGTGTTCCTATAATACTAAACTTAAAACATATTCCAAACCTTTCATTCTTCCTTGGGCAACATCTTCAAAGTGATACATTTGTGTTCAATTTCGGCATATTTAATTTTCTTTCCTTTCACTTTCTGCATCTATTGTAGTGCTTTGGACTATAGCCAGTGGCAAGGCCTCAACTACAAATGCTCAAAGGCTGTGAAGCTAAATCATTGATTCAAGTTTCCTGTTAACAAGCACATAATGAAGCATCATATCGCGGGCTAATGCAGTCTGGATTCCGTCTACAGCACCAGCTAATGGTTCTTGTGTGACTTTGTCAAGCAATCAATAATTTGGTGTCCCTGTGAACTCTGATGCTCGCACAGAGTGCGATGTGACACGGCAACACAAAGTTGGAGAGACACGGGTACATTTCGGAGGGTGAGTCACGTCCTGTGAGACTGCCTCGGATTCTTCTGAGCCTCCTCTAATCCCTGAGTATGTTGAGGCTCGGTGCGTGTGAATGCCACATCATGCTTGTAATGTTTAGGATTACAGTATATCCAGATTAAATGAAACTTGAAAATCATTTTATACATGTGTGTGTGTGTGTGTGTGTGTAGGCAGGGATGTTTATGATCAGCGTATGGAGATGCATGTAAAAAGCTAATCCCCCCCCCATAAAAAAAAGTAGTGGAGGAGAGGGGAGGACTCTTGCTGTGGCAGTTCCGCTTTTCCTTTTTTTTCCAGTTAAGTAAAGCAACGCACTTCCTTGGCACACTTCTCTGTCCAATTGTTGTTTGAAGGACAGGTGTTACAAGCGCTTTGACAGCCTCTCAAAATTCACAGACGTACAATCAATACTACACTGCTGCGAGAGAAACAGTGACTGATCCACGAGTCCCTGCTGATCCAGCAAACTGTTGCGGTGGGAAGACAAGTGTGTCTGCCGCACGACATTTGTGCATGTGCACACACACACACACACACACACACACACACACACACACACACTTGCTTCACATTAGTGTATTTGGCACATGAACCCACGCTCACATAGACAACGCCTGCGCGGACAGACTCGCAAGCTCGAGCTGACAGAAACGCACACGTCCAAACACACCCCAGAGAAGGCTACAGTAAATGAGCCTCACAAGCCGTCCAAAGCGCTGACATCAATCAGGCACGCTTTCACCATTCGGCTCCCGACGGACAGTGAGTCGCATCTGTCGGCTACGGCAAGTGCTAAACAATTCCAAAGTGAGGGGAACCATTTCATGCGCATCTGCGTGCACAGCAAGCAAACGGATGAGCGTCCGAGACTCATTGGCTCTCTCTCGCCAAATTCCCCTTACCCGCGTTGTTTACCACAATTGGGCAAATTGTGAAACCATTAGTTCTTTCTGAGTGACTCTCTTTTAGAGAGAATGATGAAACAGTTGTCACACAGGTACGCACAGCTGAGCATCACCACCACACCGTCCACCTGGGAACGTGGGGCCTGCATGTGAACGCTGGCCAGTATTATTCCCACAAAGCTTTGGGACTTTTCCTCCCTCAGCGGCAATTGAAAGGCTGTTGCACATTTTTTTTTTTTTAAAACAATAAATTCCCTTGTAGTCTAAATGACTGGCGTCGTCTGCATGACTATTTGCTTCAGCCCAGTGCATATTTGTGACGGATCCCATGAGGCAAACATGCACAAACTCTTCATGGTAATCAGTATATCACCCTGTAGAGAGCCCAAACTGTTTCATGCAGTTATTATGAAAAAAATAAATGGGGACAAGAATGCACAAGGGCAAAGTGGAGATGAGATCCTTCGGCAGGACGGCGTAACTAGATCAGAGGAGTCAAGTGATTGAAAAAAAACTAACACAGAGAGGGAAAATGACCACTGGCACTGAAAGATTTTAAATTGTAAACAATCTGACATGTATATGCCGAAAATATTTTAGGAAGAATATGATGGTGTGTTAAAAACACATATCCTAGCTTTGTAAAAAAAGAAAAAGGCTGAGACTTGATGTGATGTGAGTAAAACTCAGGTAAGTTTTCACAGGTTTGATATATCCAATAAAATCCTAGAACAATGGTAGAAGAAAATTAACTTCTCAAGCTCTGATCCAGCACTTGTCGCCGTCTGCAGAGCATCGTTGAAAGGGGAACAATCTAATCATTAGAATTTTGTCAAACATAAGGAAACACTTCAGATCCGTCCATGTGAGATGGTCACAATTCACCCTGATACTGACGTCCCGGCACCAGTGTGAAGTACGAGCCCGGTCAGGCAGCATGGACTTGTACACGGGCCGATATGCTTCAGCTTGTCAGCATTTCTGGGTGTGTGACGGCAAACGATTGCGATTGCTTATGACAACGCCAGTCTATGCTACTATGACTAAACAGACCTCGTTTTCAATGGCTGCCACATGCCTTCAGACATCAGAATCAAAATGTATCAAAGCTGACAGCTCAGTTTGTGTGCTTCGCTTCCTTTCGCCTCGCCCCGAAGGGACGGGAGAAGATGCACGTCTGGCTGGGTGCCTGTGGCTGAAGAAACTGAGCCTTTGTAGTACAGTGAGACGGCCTTAAGAGGATACAAATCACCGCTTCATCCTCAAGAAGCCTCAGTGCGACTGTCCCGTTTAACCTGTAACAAGACGATCCGCGTTGCAGAGAGCTCTGCCACTCTAATCCCCCCCCCCATGCTGTAATAACCATGAACCATAAAACAATGAAGTTATATCACACTTTGTGTAATAAAAGCACTAATCCGTACTGGCCCTACAATGTGTATTACACCATGAAGATTCATATCAGCTTTAAAGAAATGGAATTAAGACCGGATTTACCATGGAAGGGTTTCCCCTCCACTTCACAGCTGGATGTTTTCCCAGCTTCCTCCTGTGACATCTAAGAAGTAATATCTCCCCTTTCAAGTTCATTTGCTGTCGATCTCCCTGAAGCTTTTCATGCAGTATAGTTTAAAGGCCAGTTATTACACCGGCTCCTATAACAGTGAATCACACTGTATGAGGCGGACAATGGGAGAAGCCCTTAATTATGGTTAGGGGCTCATAATTGAACTCATTAACACTGTTGCTGCAATGGAGTGCTGCAGTCCGCCGCACTAATAAAGCTTGCATTGATGTTTTAAAAGGGATTCATTGTAAAATATCTTACCGTAAACTCCTTGGCCCCAGGCAAGAGGACAGACACTAGAAAATAACAAAATCCAGTAAAGCTCCATGTTCAGCTCAGTTCCGTCATAACCTGAGGAAGAAGAAAGGGGGCCAGAGGTGAAAACAGAGGCACACAGGGGTAGGGGCCGTTTCAAACGCATGTGACAAACAAGAGGCGAGGAGACACTTTCAACTGGGTGTTCGTGTTCAGCTCCAGTCTCCTCCAAACCCCCTTAAGCCGTGGTGGAAATATGTGACACAGCAATCGAGTCCCACGGCCGCGCGCAGCCAATACCTCCAACTTAAAGGTAATTCAATCACAAAATCGTGGATTATCAGAGGCTTACGCACGCAGGACCGTGCGTAAAGGGATCGGAGATTGACAGGATTGCTGTTTATCGTGACCTCACTTCGTCTGCTCTGCCCCTCTCTCTCTCGCACTGAGGCACAGGTGGGCAGGTGTGGACAGGACGGGGGGAAACTAAGCTTTTAGGCTGCACGTATATATTCACACAGAGGATTTAGACACAACAAGTGGGGTCACGCACCTCGGACACCCGTACACTTACGCACACTGCCTCTCCTTCGGATCAATACAAGGATCCATAGTGACACCGCAGAGGCTATGTGAATGGGGGGTGATAGGTCGACTTATTAAAAAAAAAAAAAAAATAAGGAACTAAAGCATCCTCTTTAAAACGCAGCATTTTAAAATCCATACGGGATCTCACTTCTCTGCGCAGTTCACATGGGGACCCCGGGGAGGAGGGATGAGAGGCAGCTGGAGTCAGGGGCTAATGGACCGTCGTCTGCGTCTCCTCTGACCGAACATGAGGATTCCCCTCCGACATCTGGCCCTTGGTATTTGTATAATGGCCCCGAGTCGTCTGCACTGACTGGTTGCATTATTCCGTCATCGAAGTTTCATTTTGTGATTAAATACCAACATTAATGTCAGCATGAAACACTGACATACAAGTAGATCGTTTTATTGTCTGCATAAGACAAACATGAGTGGGGCGCACTGATTGCATGGATCAACTTTGACAGAACTGAGTAAAAAAATTAATTCTCATTCGTGTCCTCAAATGCACATACTATCTAAAAAAAAATGCACATGAGTGAGATGCAAAGTAAAAAGACAGTCTCTGTTTCTCTACCTTGTCTCCGAGGTGTTCCGTCCTTTGGGTCAGAGCCCCCGGCGCTGCGTGCTCTCCTCCCGGCTCCGCGAAGAGGATTCCTCCGCTCTCCGTTGTTCCGGTCCGCCTCACAACCTCTCCACGAGATGTGTTGAAAAGTTTTTTTTTATAAATCCTGCTCCGGTGGGGCGTCCGCTGTGAGCTCCACGACCCCCGGAGCGCACAGTGGGTATGAGACACCGCGAAGAACCTCCGTGGTGCGTCAAACTTTTATTTTACGCACAGAACGGGCGGGCGGCCGCTCGACTCCAGAGTCCCTCTGCTTGGAAAAAAAAGAAAATTTAAAATAAAAGCACTTTCCCTTTTTGGAAAAAACTCAAGCGAGACTAGTTGGGCGAAATCCTACAGAGCCAGTCTCGTCTGTGGAGCCTTCTTTACTCTTACAGGCGTGGTTGAAGTGGTTTTGACTCTGACAGTCTCTACAGTGAAGCCCCTCTACTCACACGATCATGCGCTCTGAGGACGAGCTCCCTCCGCGGTCAATCAGCGCTGTGTCTGTGGTCGACGGGAGATGCCGGCCAAGTGGAATATGTGAGCAGACTGAGAACGACCGCCCCTGTCTGTAAAGAGGAGGAGGAGGAGGAGGAGGAGGAGGGAGGACAGAGGATTCTACACATAGATGCGCTCGAGCTCTCAGCTCCGCACTGAACAGGTTGTCAGAAGAACAGTCTCTCTCTCTCTCTCTCTCTCTCTCTCTATCTCTCTCACTCTCTCTCTCTCTCTCTCTCTCACTCTCTCTATCTCACTCTAAAATACCTTTCCAACTCTTTTTTCGTGAGCTCCACGACGTGTTTGTTATGGAGCCGAATGGAGTAACACTGTTCTTCGCCTCGCTCTCTGGTGTCGACTGGTTGATGGAGTAGTTCGCCGGCCGAGGTGCCACCAGTCGTCGGTGCCAATTAGAGGTGAAAGGTGCTCCGTTTTTGTTTTTTTTAAACCAATGGGGGGAAGCCCTTAACTGCACCACCCCTGTCTGGACCAATTATTTATGACAGCATAAAATAAACTGACTACTGGACAACCCCCAGCTAGCTCTCTCTCTCTCTCTCTCTCTCTCTCGCTCTCTCTCTCTCTCTCTCTCTCACACACACACACAAACACACACACACACACAAACACACACACACACACACACACACACAAACACACACACACACACACACAAACACACACACACACACACACACACACAAACACACACAAACACATACCGCGTCTCTCCCCTCTCTCTCTAACGTACGTTGGATTTTCACTTCCCTATGTGGCCACATGGGGGCGAGTTGCAACTCATCGCCACTAACACGATGGATGGATGGATGGCGTGTGTGTGTGTGTGTGTGTGTGTGTGTGTGTGTGTGTGTGTGTGTGTGTTCCTGTGTAAAGGGCCCTTGTATGGAGATAGGCTGGTTTTATTACAGACTGGTGGCTCATGTGCAGCAGGACAGAATGAAAGGGACACTTCAAATATCAAACAGGCTGCTTATCAGAGTAGAGCGAGCAACTCTGTCAGCGGTTTTACTCGTACAGTGCAGCAGTTGTATGTCATTTCTCTTATTTTCCATATAGGTTCACTTTTTTAACAAAGAAATATTATATTCATTACTTTGTGTATTTATTCATCCATGTCGGTGAAGAACAAAATGTCTGTGTATTTATTGAGGGGAGAGGGGATGATAGGAGCAAGAAGAAAAAAGGAGAAAAGAAAAACTACAGTAGAAGTTGCCACTAAACAATTAAGTCGGTGTAGTCATGAGGCTTAGAAATGTAAAGGTTTTATAATTGTGTTGTACCACGGAGACCCTGAAAACAGAGAGATATTAAACTGTTCAATTTAATTTTTTTCCTCCAACTCATTTATTGCATGAGTAGTTCTCCTTGATAATATTTCTGTGTGACAAAGAATTAAATCCATAACCTTGAGGATTAATTGCAGATGGAAATCTGGTTAATGTTTGCTGTGGTCTGCTCGCAGTACTGGGTTTTGCAGTTTTGGGGATAATGGGTGTGTCAGAGGGTTCGTGTTGCACATCACGCGGTTGTTTGCAGCATAATCCCAGCACATAATGCAACAACAGTGTCCCACAGACACAATCTGAAATTTGAATTACAAAACTTCAGAATGAGGAAAAAATTCTATTCTCCATCATTGTATCTATAAAAGGTTTGTTTTTTTGCATTGATTTTGTTTTGTTTCCGTTCGCCTCACAGTAAATATGAGAATCCTGTGATTTGTGCCACTTTGTTTCTAATTTGGTGAATGGTGTTTTCGTCATGTTTGGCACTAATCCTCAATTCCTGCATTTGGTTTTATCTGCAACCGATTTTCTGTAACTAAATTAGAAAATATGACTAAATTCCAACACATGCACGCACACATGTACACAAACAGTGAGCATGGCTGTCGGGGAGTGTTCTCCTGTTGAGCTGCTGGTGTTGCCCGAAGGCCTCTTGCTAACTGAGGCAGGGCAGAGCCTTTCTCCTGTGGTTTAGCTGCAGATCTGTCTGGGATTAGAACCACCAACTTTCCCGTAAAATGTCCATCAGTCTGATCTGCAGGCTGCCGAAGCCTCTGATGTGAAACTTCAAAGTGGTCTATGCTACTGTACTCTGAACGCCTTCTGCATTGAGTGATTCGTTCTGCTGACACGAGGGAAGTTAATTCATCTTTCAACGAGAGTTTAAATCATGTTAGGATTAAAATATCCAAAATCATTTGTGTCATATGAGCGGAGCGATCATGGAAAACACTTTCTTGTATGATGACAGGATGCTGAAAACTTCTGAGTTCATTTGTTTCACTTTTAAAAAGCCTAGAAAGTATTTCATTCATTCATTTAGAAAATATATTTCTTGTAAATTATTTGACTATTCAACTGAATCATAATAACCATGTTCACAGGGAATAAAAGTTTTCAAGTTTTCCTAACACGGAGCTAATTTTTGTATACCTCAATTATTTCTGGGCAACATTGAGCATGTGGACATTCAGGTGTTTTCATCTGACGCTCCTGAACAGAGTCCAGGCAGTCACCATTTATCAAATGAAGTTTTTATTCCGAGTAAACAAAGTAATCGGGATCTGGCCCCAGTCTCCTTCCCTCCTTTCCTTTCCACCCCTCATCTTTGGCTACAGCCGACAGTCTTGGCATGTGTTGCTGAGAATACATCATTGCTGCTTAAAGGCAATGAATCTCAGAAGACAACATGTTGTTGGAACAACCTTGGGTGAAAGCCCCCCCCCCCCCCCCCCCCCCAACACACACATACACGCACACACACAAACCATGTTGGTTATTTCTGTCTCTCTTATTTTTTGAAAGAATTGCAGAGGGCTTCTGAGCAAAGCAATAATTGCTGTGGGTGATGTGAGCCAACAAAGAAGTGAACACAGACAACAAGAGAATAAAACACCGGCCAAATTTACATTATTCTTGCATATGTTCTTGAACGGGAAATTGGCTTAACTAAGTGCCAGTGTAGTTTGAACAGTAGTATTTGATTTTATTATATTACACTACTTTATTATTCATTTTATTTATTTAAAAAATACATTATCTCTGTATTTCTTTAAACAGCAGGTTTTGGGCACACCCCTAATTCAGTCAAACTGAAATGTGGATTCAACGAATTGGTTGAAAACAATATAATAGTAAAATAAGAAATATCAAATGATCAGTGAATCAACATGAAACTATTCCAGAAGGAACCGGCTGCATACTATTTCTACAGGATCGTCCATGAAATCATATTTTGGATTTGCTCAGAGCAAAACACAGTCCAAGATGTCCTGTCTACTGAAAGAACCGTCTGTTCAGAAATCAAACACCAGCAGGCTGCGTCTGTCTCTGCTTGGCTTCTACATGACAAGAATACTATCACTGTGAGACTTAAAGAATGAAACTCAACAGGGACTTCCAGGACATCTCAAAACACAAAATAATATCATTCATTGTGTAAAATGGGGGGGGGGGGCATTCTCATCTCTCAGATAATACCAGAGTCTATTCGACAGATAAATTGTCTTACAGACACTGAGGAAACAAAATATGCATTAGGAGCATTTATAGATAACCAGGCAAAGAAATATATCTGTACCGAGAAATAAACATATAATAACACAACTAAGAGACCTAACTTCAATTGCATGAGATGAAAAATGAGCATACAAATTATATCATGGAGCTCAAATTATTGTGTAACTTTGATGTAATACAGGGTAAAATAAATAAGATCTGATTATAGGTTAAGACCATACAGAACACAGGGGTCACGTATTTAATGAGGAGGTAGTCGTTTTGATTATTTGAAAATGTCTTCAAATGTACAGTAGAGTATGACACAGTAGATCTTTGGGCAAATTAATCTGCAAAAGGTTTTTAAATATGGATTACATTGAAAACAATAACTAATACTGTCATTATACTATATATATAATCAAACATGCATTTTTAACTATGTGCAAGCTGTCAAATGGTCATTTTCCGACACTGAGCTTATCATTAACAAAATTAACATAATGAGATAAATTAAAATCCCTGTTGGTCTCTTAAAATGTACTATTACTCCTGCCGTAATTCTTAATTTATCAGTCCATCGGGGCACTGCAGACTGTAATATGATCTGAGGTGCTCAGTTATAGCTTCTCTTTTTTTCTGGTACCATGTTCTGTAATTGATGTTCCCATCAGTGTAATTCAATCAGAGCACAAAGTGCTGTATATATCAGCACCAAGCACTTCCCCACATAGAAACAGCTAAATGGACAGAAAAGATACACTTGAGACTGGTGATAATATTATTGTCTCTCTGTGTGTGTGTGTGTGTGTGTGTGTGTGTGTGTGTGTGTGTGTGTGTGTGGCAGAGACGATAAAATAAACATGCAATAATACACAGTCAAAGATGGAAAGGAGACATTGTAAAGTTTTGAGGCCTGAAACCCTGAGAGATTTAAGACTGACATCTGATGTTAAAAATTGTGCTTCTTTTCTTCTCTTTTTTACTAAATACTCGCAGAAAATATGATCCTTTCTATGAGCACAGTTGTAGCATTTATAATTGGCTCCAGCCAATCAGGTTAGACCAATGACTGTATATAAAGATGGGCAACACGACAGCTCCCTAAAAGAGAAGCAAAAACAACTCGATCGCAGTACGGCTCATAACCCCACCACCTCCAGGGGCCAAACGGAAAAAATAGTGAAAGTGAAAGTACTGTTTTTAAATTTTTTAAAATTTTGTTCTGATAACTTATCACGATCAACTGTCTAACTAATTGGTATCAATTAGTTATTTATTATAAATAACTTTACTTTCTTTATCTTTTGTTTTATCTTCTAACATTTTTGGCAGGTTTTTCTTCCTTTTATTCAACTCAGAGATGTGTCTGAGGTTTGTTCTTCTCAGAAATTTCTACAAAGATAATGTGAGATGAGATTTGGTTTTGCAAGCCTTTTGTATTTCTCATGTTTATTACGGAATTGACACAGTTTCATTAATTTATATTTATATGTGTATATTGTGTTATGTTCTATTTAGATCAGGAACAACATCATATGGTGCACCTTGCCTGTAATGTTTTTGTTAAAATAGGCAGAGTAATATGATGTCAGGCAAAGTGTTGAGTGTAGACATCAAATGTACCGAGTAACAATGATAAAGCTCTCTTTGTGTATTCTCTCACCCACAGCCGGAAAGAACATCAATTTACTATAACAACATAATGTAGAGTGGAAAATAACAACTCTTACACTATGTTTAAAAATGACAACGAGCCACATACTGTATACAATGCATCATATACTATGCAATATTGCATGTCCTTTCTATTTGGAACACGTAACAAGTACAGTCAAATTTCAGGACACTTTTCAGAACGAGTGGCTGGTACCCTGCTCTCATTGAATAAAAGTTCCTATGGATTATCTTCATTTGGCGTATTTTCTATGTCCAGTCCTACAAGTGAACCGTTTGCTCAGCAGAACATCGAAACTCAAACAGATTAGATTATGTTCACTCATAACATGTTTTAAATCTTCTCTAATGTAACTGATTGATTGTTCCAACAATATCTTGTCATGTGGCAACAAAAGAACGGTTCAGTACGGTTGCGTTTCGGAGCGTTGTGGACCCACCACACTGGCCTCCACACCCTTACTTCACAGGGCGACATTAACAGCACACTAGTTCTGTCACTGGTAATGAATGTGGGTGTTTGACATGAATTACTATTGCCTAATTGTCCACAGTGGGTATAATTTGCAGTGTGTGTGTGTGTGTGCGAGGCCTGTTTGACAAATTGGCAGCCATTTCTCAGCAATTTAAGAGAAACCACTTTGAATGTCTTTCTCTGCAAAGTGTGGTAAAATGAGCAGAAATTAATAACCAACTGTTCACAGATGACTAAAAACTTGACTTTTTAACTCTTTTGTATTATGCAAAACTGATAACCATCGGCAAAAGGCTCTCCTCAGTGTAATGACGGAAGTCTGTGTAAATGTGTGTAAGCTGATCGGTTGCACCTTCAGTCTCCAAAGCAAAAAGTAAACAAAAAAAACAGTGACCATCGTCAGTCACATTATGTATCCTTAGAGGAGTTAGTGTTAACATACGTGTCCCAAGTGTTAGTGTGTGCAAAGCACAGACACACACATGGAGAGAGCGTCTAGTCTTGGCTTTCGCTGACAATTTCTAAGTTGAGCGGCCCTCATTATTGAAGAGGGAACATCCCTCAGACGGTGTGTACTCCTGTGTAGAAGGCCTCCCCTGTGTCCCCCTTGATTTCATTTTTCTCCTGTTTTGTCCGCAACAATGTAAAAGCCATTTCATTGGGCTTTTGTATATCGACATCATCCTTCGATAGAGACTGAGTGAAGCAGTAAACCTTGTACTAGTACTCATAAGATATGAAAGTAAGCCTGCCTATGCAGCAACACATCAATTTAATGGGATGCACAAAAGTATTTATAGTCAGTTCTGTTGATGGCAGAGTAATATCAATGTACACATTCAAGGAGTCTGCGACTTTTGCCGGCTGTCCTTCCTGCATTTGGCTGGTGCAACTGTTGCTTTTGACCTAATGGATAATGTGTCTAACTTATTTGCAGTTGTCTGATGTCATAGTTAGCTTGTCATTCATAATATACTGTATGCCACTCTGTCATATCTGACATGTGATATGTTGGGTCAACTTATATGAGTTTATAACCACTGATGTGTGACTGCTTAGCGAGACTGTGGTTGTTGGGTTTATTGAGGCCAGATAACGAAGAGATATCCTTCATGTTAAAATTGCTTGATATAGTAAAGGCCTCAGATGGTCCATGTCAAACTCTCCACCCGCCCCATACACGCACATCCGCTCACAAACACACACACTTGCGTCCAAGAAAGGGTAATTTTTCACTGGGTAATTGGCGGCGAGGCACATTGCCCTTGGGATTCGATAATTCATAACCTCCTCCCATCCGATATTGGATAGCGGGTAGAAATGGGCTGAGACAAGGGGTGGTGTGCACAGAAGAAATAGGGTGGGGGGGATTGGGGGGCTGCATCATTAGAGAGGAGAGAGGTAATGGCTCTTATTGATTCTGCCCCGCCAGGCCTTCTCACCATTTCATGTTTAAAACAACACTGATCCTCATTACCCAGGCAGCCACTACCACTCTAATAAGGAAGAGAGGAAAGAGATAGAGAGACGAGGTGAGAGGAGGGTGAGAGGAGGAGTGGGAAAGGAAGGGGATGAGGCAGTGAGGAGGGAGGGAGGGAAGGAAGGTAGGGAGGACAGACAGAGACATAAAGTGATAAGGAGGAAACAATCAAGGGTGAGAGGAAAATGAAGAAAGTGGGTGCACAGCTTGTGTTTTACTGTCTAATGCCTCAGTTTGAGTGGTATGAGTAATTACTGTCACCGTGTAATACAGTATTACTTGTTTAAATCTCATTCCCTCCGTCCCACCCCCCGCCCCCATCCCCTGCAGTGTGTAATAAGGCTAAAGAATTGACTCAAACACAGACTGCTAGGATTTGTCTAATAATTCGCTACACTATTATCCTCTCTTTGCTGCTAACACAAAGCTCTCTCTGTGTGTTTGGCCACAGGCAAACACTATCATTAATGCAACAATGGTATAAGACCAGCTCTAATGTCTCTCCCTCTCTCTCTCTCCTTACTCTCTCCTTGACTCCAAATTTGAGTACTACAGGGAGGTAATTTACCGGCTCAATTTGCTACAAACTCACAACGGGGGGATCAAATATTTCATTCCCTTCCAATCCTGTTTGCTGGTATTAAATAATTAACTTTGTTATTTGTTTAGTTTTTTAGGTGTTCTCTCTCTCTCTCTCCCTCATTCCTTTCAGCAGTTGTCCAGTCAGCCCATAAATCAGGCAGCAAGATGCCTCTTGGATGGACTTTGGGTGTGTTTAAGTCTCCTTGTTTGGTGGGATGAGGTTCTCTATCACACAAAAAAGCCTTTGCATAGTGTGATTAAACAGAATACCCCCTAAGTCCTCATCAAATTTTAAGACCAAGTCATTTCCTTCCCTCCCAAAGGCTCCTGGGCCAAGAATTAACATAGATATTAAGTTTTGCCAGAGAGCTCAACTCAAAAAAGTGCTACGCAGAGGTGTTAGCTGCTTGCTTACCAAGATACCACTCCTTATCTGTGTGAGATGGATATATGATAACACAACAAATAATGGAATGTGTTCTCTTCACAGCAGCTACTGTTGTTAATGTTGCTACCATGCCACAGCTACTTTTGAAATGTAGTATATTTGTATTAATAATACAACATTAGCACATTTATCATATTAACACGTATACCCAAACTACCAGAATGTGTTATTAAGATAGACAGTAGGCACTACAATCATGTATCAAATATATACAAAAAATACTCAATGTTTTCATTGTTGTTTTTCATTTAAAAATGTGCATATGTTCAACTCTTGTAAGAGACAGGTTATTCATGTCCATGTTTAACAGAGTGTGTCAGCATTAAGTCACAAGTGCTCAGAAGGTATGCAACTGATACAATGCACACAATTCTATGGTAAGCATTTGTTCTGGCATCAAATTTTGTTGCACGGCACGTGTGTTATTAGTAATACACATTAGTATTTGTTGTCCGGTCTTTGGCAGGGAATTGTAAAGTCTGACACTGTGGGGTTGTATTACTTTACTCAGACCACATTGTATCCACAGCACCTGCAGTTTTTGAGCACCTAAAATGGAGTAGTTCGGAGAAGCTGCTGGTCCTACTTTAGTTTGAAATTTCCTGGGCATTTTCACCAGCATTTGCTTCCTGATTGGCTATTATCAGGCACAACTTACTGTCAATAACAGTTCCATCTCGTCATTGGTCCAAGAAAAGACATCTCTTGTCTTAGTTTTCACCATTGTTGTTTCTCTTTAGAAGTATTTTCTGTGATTAAGCACTACAGAGTAGTGCTACAACCTGCTTCCTGTTTACACTGGCACGCACAAACCCAGTGTATGTGAATAGTCACTTGACATAAGTTATGTGGTGTGTTAGTAAGGATGAGGATTACTACTAGAATAAAATGTCTCATTTAAACACTTGTGTGGACTGAAATTCTATCAGTATTAAAAAAAAAAGGGTGGATGTAGCCTCAGAAGTGGGTTACAACTTGTGCCTTGTTTTTTTTCCCTGTATTGTTTATATTTGGGCAAATTGGCACCTATTAAAGTAAGCCAAATTACTCATTAGCAGTTCCCGTTCGCAAAGGACCCAAGGGTGTGCAGATATCTGTGAATGACTTAATATTGTAATTACATGGATTTATATGCAGCGGCTTTTTCCCTCTGAGGTCTAAGTGGATTTATGGACTTTTATTTTTCAATATTGAAATATTTGAACAGTTTGAAAGCCCCCTTTCCATTACTTTCACTGTTAAGCCTTATGGCTGTATCAACCACTGACAGGCCACAGCAGTCGCTGATTGCCTTCAGTTGCCAACAACAGGAAACCACGCAGATCTTACCTGAACCCTGGTGAACTCAACAAGTCTCCTGCTGCAGCCTCACTTATCGTGTGGTTGGAGCCAGCCCGCTCTTATCCTCCCCTCGTGTTGTCAGTCGTGCATGGCACTGGTTTCTGTTCATTTAGGATAACAAACACAGACAGAGACTAAACTGAAGTTCGTCAGGGATGAGGGTTATCAATCACTGTCTATCACTCATCTCAAGGAAGAGTTTCTACTCAAATCTATACACTACGCACATGTTCACATTCACAAGCTTAAAAATGGAAAGTGACGACTGACAACATATGACACAGTTTATTTATCTGTATCTTCATGTATAAAAATTCGGGTACAAATCTGTTCCATACCAACATGTCAATCTATCTGAGTTTTTTTTTTGTAACTTTGAATTATACGAGAGACAATCACAGCCAAAGCTATTGTAGTAATATTAATGCATCCTGCAAAATCTGTCCCATACTCATGAGTGTTCTTCGGGCTCTTACATGACATGTTTCAAACACGTCAGCCACACAACGCCAACTAGCAGTTATGTGAAAGTAACTCATTTGGCCACAGATCACTTGTGATGGCTGTGTTTCCATGACAAAGACAAAAAACACTGGAAAAACTCGCATCTCTCAGCATCTGGTTTGTCATTACATCTATTGTGATTCCTAATGGCGGATGAAAGGAGTAAATTGAACCAATCCAATCACATCGTCTTTGCAGTAGCAGTGGAGGGGAGACTAACTGAATCATGTCTGTTTTGGCCTGATGAAAGATATTCTTTGAGAAACCACTCCTATTTCGGTCTCAAATCCCGTTTCTGTTGTGTCTGTTGTGACTGACAGGGGAGTAGTAACTGCTTCCAAAAACAGTCGCTACTCTTCCTCCCCGTGCCCTCACCCCTGGCTTCTTCTGTCTGTTGCCCTCTTTCTCTGCCCTTGTTCCTTGACAACAAACAATCAGTCGACACTCAGCTCTCTTTCAATTATGGATTAGTTCTGATACTCGCTATCCCCGTGCAGGCCCGTTAGTTCTCAGAGGAGCAGCAAGAAAAGGCAGTAAATTGGAGAGTTCATCCCCCCAGGGGATAATCCTGTTCTGTGGCATGTTGAGGGTCAGCTCTTTGCATCACTGCAAAGTAAAAAGTACAGCAGGAGAAAGAGGGAGAAGAGCGACTGATTGCTCTGATTAGCTATGCATTCTTCCATCCGTCTAACCCAGTGCAACACTGCCATCCACACATACACGCGCGCGCGCACACTCACACAAAGCCTGAGCAGTCAGCCAGAAGATCCTGAGATACGCTGGCCAATGGGCAGTGTCCACAAAGCAGAATGCCTAGAGAAAATCATCAGCACGGAGGCATATCAGGCCGTGTTTTGACCTCACAGATAAACCACGAGCCGTGTCAACTCTAGTCACAGCCTGAGAAGCTGCCATTCCTTCAAAGCAGCATGGCTACTTCTACATCAAATACCGCGTGTGAATAAGACTCTTGCATTAATAAATAATGACCTGTCACAAAGTGTCTGTCTAGGTCTCTGCATTCCCATCTCTAACATGTGCAGCCGCCACCACCCTTGCATGGTGTGTGGATGCATGTGCGTTGGGTTACCGGTGGAGACGTACTTTCCGCAAACCGCCTCTATTGATGGTAGTCAAGTCAATGACATCCTTGCAATTTTCATCCTCACAGTCAATTACCTCACAGAAAGGCAGGTTATCTCCCAGACAGTCTGAACTGGAGCTGGCATGTTGCCCAGAGTGTGTGTGTTAATCCTGGATGTGTTTTTTGAAACAGACACTTTTTTGAAGGAAATAATACAAATTCAGAGACTGGGCCTGTCTGCAGTAATCTGAAGTGTAAAAAAAGAGAAAGAAACTGGGGTCATGTGAGGACAGCAGTAAAAGTAATTCATTACACAAATTAAACAAAGGCTGACATGTCTAGGCTAGGCAGTCCAGGGTCAAAGCAGCAAGGCAGTCCCAAACAGGCAAACAATTCCATAAAAACAAGTGGTTCAAGAAGTTCAAATCCAGAGAGCAGGCAAGGGGGGTCAAAAAACAAATGTAAGGCAAAACACAGGAACCAGCCTTCCAATCACACAGCAACTCAACTTGATGTTCTGGCAACTGAAAACAGGAAAGGAAACACAAGTCTATAAAAATGTAATTAAAAGTAATTAACTAATAAGAAACAGAACAGACAAACAGAGATAAGGAGGATAAAGTAAAAGAGGTAGCACTAAATAGTCCGGAGCTCTAATCCTAGCTAAGAATGTCTTTGGGTGATTTTGTTAGGTGTTGGTTGAGCAGATTTGACCGTACATGTACTGCTGCTGTGATGCCGGGATGAGACTTAAACCCACCACACGCAGTAGATAATACAACCCAGGGGTTGTCATACTTCCACACAGCAGAGCTCCAAATGAATTTTTCAATGCATTGCCCCAGGAGTCTGGCTCATTCAGTATTCTAGTGGTCTAGTGATGTGGGAAAGAGACAGAAAGTGAACTGCTTTATTACCAGAATTTTCCACTTGTCCCTTTTTCCACACTGATACATTTGATGTGTGACTGAACAATGTGTTTGTCAGCAACAAGCACCGTAACTCCCCCAGAGCTATTTGGAGAATAGAAATAGGAGCATTGAAATTGAAAGTTCCATTCCATTACTTATCAGCAGACATAATTAGTTACATTACTCAGTAGATCCTTTTTTTACTTCACACCAATACATTGCATGTTCAGTAGGAATGCAAGACAAGACATTATGGCATTGAGGCAGGGTCATCCAAACCGCAGTGTGATCCAGCAAGGCACTGCGTTGACTGTGTTGGCCAATCACAAACATTAAAACATATATTGCCGATGGATTATTTTAACAAAGAGCAAAAAGGAGCAAAGATGTGTCAGAAATGTAGGACGACCATATCACAATATGACTGGTAAGACCTACTAACCAACCAATAGGAATGCAGAATGAAATGACACACCTTTGTACAACCGGATCCACATTCTCATCCTCCGCCTCTTCTCTGGATGTTTTCTAGAAACATAAATTACACTGTTAAAGGCTCAATTTTTGCTTTTTCTTCATTGTTCACCACTGTAGCGCCACAGATTGATGACACATGCTGATAGCATTTTATTCTTGTACATCGACAATAAAAATGCATCAAGCTTGATGTTGTAAGTTTATTAGATCAATGTCCAACGTATTAGATGTATTGTCAGTCTGTCTGCACCTCAGAAGTCTACCTCCATGATAATGGCTCAGAGCTGTCTTGAGGCACAGCTGTGCTTTAAGACAAATACTACTGTCAGCATGCTAACATGTCCCCAATGACAATGTAAAAAGGTTGATCCTAAGCAGGTACAATGTTTACAAGGGATGCCCCATAAAAGCCAATGAGTCGATGCATTAGCTGAGCAGACCCCGAACCTGTCTGTTGTCTCACTGCACACGCTGTGCAAATTGTTTCCAAAGGCCACTATCATGCTCTTAGCTTCAGTGCTGCCTCTCAATTAGGTCGGCAAAGTAACTGAACAACATGTTGGAACAGCACAGCATCCTCTGTTCCTGCCATTCAGCGTGGCTGAGTGACAGCGCTGCCAGCAGCCCGGCAGCAGAGACGATCTCGCACTGAGCTATAGGAACTGAGCCATGACCAGGACACATGTTAACTTTCTGTGGGAGAAAATCTGATGTTGTTCATCTGTGATGTTTTCACATCACAGATGAACAACAGAGGTATTACATTGTCGTCTTATGGGTGAACCATGACACTTATGAGGCCAATACAGGAGTTTAATGTGGGTCAGCTGCACTACAGGTGAGCTAAACCAACAGAACCTGCAGGAAGCTTGTCTATGTTCCCTCAACCCTAACCCTAAGCCTAAGATAGGGCTTCATTTTGATGCAGGGGAAATTTAATAGAAATGAGGAAACATATGGCTGTGGGAACACAGGGATGACACCAACCTGCATCGTAGTGAACTGAATACTTCTCATCTTGGAGGTTGATGGATCTAGCCAAGACCGTCATCCCTGGAGCTACAGACAAAAATCCTGAGACACACTTTTCCCCGTGATCAGAAAAAGGTGTACATTAATTCATACTATTCATAGTTTCTCTTATTTGGTAAATCTGTCCTGCACATCATAGTGTCTACTCAACATCGGGACAATGGTTTTTTTTTTACTTCCTCAATTACAACTGATTGGAGAAAAGAAATGCTATTTGAGCAAGTTGTTATTCTCAAATTCTTACTTAAACCAAACAAAACACCTCAAACAAAGAGGATAACTATCTAGAGATGAGGAGACAAACTAAATGAATACAGCTCATCTCAAACAACTACAGGAGACAAAAGCTAACATGTTTTAATAAATAACTACAATAAATGAGCATGCCTCAGTTGAGACCTTTCCATTGAGGTGTTGATCGGCTATGGGAGCATGATGAGAATTGACTGAGAGTCTCAATTTCCAATAGCAATCACAGTATGACATCTCTTTCTCCAATTAGGACTGGAGAGAAGGAGAGATAAACCCAGTGGGAGCTGGTGTTGCTTTTCAATACGTTGTTGTCTGCTCTCTCTTTCTCTGTGTAAATGATATGGCCACAGGCGAGCCCACGGACATGTTTTGCCAGAACCTGCTGGCTGCTGCTTGGTGAATTACATACCACGTATTACTTGTTTCGTGTAACTTGCAACCATGTTTGTATTTGCTTCATCTATACGAGTATATAAAAAATTTGGCTTCATGGAGAAAGTAAGTCTTCCATGAAGGCAGGTCTGTGCTTAGAAATGTTTAAAATCCCTGAAATTAAATGACCAATGTTCAATTTTCACATGAGATGATTATGATATGCAGCTCTGTGGCATCTGTGTGTTATTAGTAATCTTAAGACATTTAAGACATTTTAATAAAGGGCAACACAACTACAAATGGTTAGTTCTCTTTTACTGCAAGAAAGCGTGACGTATATATTTCACTAACATGTAGTAAACGGTTCATGTTACTATAGATCATGTTATATTAATTAACACATCAGTGTATTAACAAGCATTGTAAAAGTCGCATGTGTCTTCATGATTACATTTTTTTATTTCCCATTGGGTAGTTGTTATGAAATGACAAAAAATTATGTAAATCTTACTCCTTGATTACTGTGTTGAACTGTTATGTTCCAAAACGCAATGCAATGAAAATACATTGTAAAGGGTAACAGTGTGATGAAAATGGTGAGGAGCAAATGCATAAATTGAAAACAGAGATGCAGTAAAACCTTGGCACAGTGTTAGGGTAAGTAAACCCATAAAGGTAGTGTGGAGTGTGTTCATGCATAAAGACAGAAACAGCAAAGACGAAAAGGAGATGATCTGTGTGTATTTTTAAGGAAACATCCAGCTGTTTAGATTGACAGTGCTAGAGAGATGTTGTATCTCTTTTCATTTGCATTGTGTGTTTTAAATGTTGTTGCCAACGTTTAAGAGTATACATTGTATGAGACAATTTTATCCTGTGAAAATTTGTGCAAACATTCATGGTCTGCAGAGGGTGAATCCTACCAACTCGGGGGTCAAATGTGTCAGTTATTCTGTACTGGCACCAAATCTCGTAACCTGCTGACATCTGTGGTTTTGTGAAAACCTTGATCGCCGACCCTTTCATTCGATGTCAAACCTTCTGCTTTCTACTACTTTGTGTTATGACCAAATATCCGTTAAACTAATGGAATTTCCATCAGCCTGAGCAAAATCAGGATGACCAACATCATGTCATAACTGTATATCACTGTTAAAATGTGAGCATATATTATGGTGAGGTTTTTTTTAGTTCTTTTATTATGACTGCTCCTCAGTGTGAGGATAAACACAGCACACTGCGCACGTGCTGTAATTATTCTATTCTGCATCACAGTGCATTCATGCACAGACATATAACAGCAACCGCTCTTCCCCTCTGTCCTCACTCCTACCTGAAACATCTGTTAAAAAGAGCCCAAGGCTGGACTGTCCACTCCACTGCTCTACCTGAAGTAAAGGGGTCGTCAGATGTTCTCCATTAGTGGTTAAAATGCAGTTTCTCACTCCCCAATCACACTACACTCAGAGCAACATGGACAAAGACATGGACTAGTGTTTTGTTAACCCAGTCAGAGCTCTAAATGGAAAAAAAGATATTCCTCCACTATGTCAGCCCCAAATCCAGGATTAGGAATAATTAGAAAAGTTACGCAATGAATTGAATTCAGTTTCTAGCTGCTGTATTCTGCTCTTGTAACCCGCCCCTTCTGGAGGCAGTGAAGCATATTCAAGACTACAGCAAAGAGGCTCGGTAGAAGGAAGGAAGTGAATTTATGTGTCACCGATCAGTAAAAAACTGTCTTTAACATGTTCTGATCAGAAAAAGAATGTGTGGGTGTAATTCCTGCATGGTATTTTGTACACCCATGGTGAAAATGAGTTTGGTCAGGGAAAGGCACATTTATTTGGAGAGCACCATTTAAACACAAGGCTATTCAAAGTGCTTTACAAAGGCACATTGGTGAGCCGCAGCAAACACTAGTGTGTTAAGCCATGATTTGAATGAAGTAAGTGTTTTAGTGGACCTCAATTATTCAGGAAGCTCGTTCCACTGTTGGGGAGTGTAGTCTCTGAAAGCTGCTTTACCTCGCTTGGTTTTGTTTCTGGGAACACTGGGTAAACCTGTCCTCTGGATGTTTTGTAGCTCAAATAAATCAGAGATTTTGGTTCAAGACCATTAAGCGTGGTGTAATAGGCTCTACTATCTTGATGTTAGTGGGGACTCGGACTTCAGTATTGTGATTGAGCTGCAGCTTTTCAGATTTTCTTACGAAGACCAGAAGACCATAAATCCTCTAATTATTGCTATGTTTTTAAGGCGATAGTCGGCTGATTTTGTAATTGTCTCTATGTGGCTGTTGAAATTTAGGTCAGAGTCTTTAACTACACCAAGATTTGTAGCTTGATTTGTAGTTTTTAGTGTCATGGATTCAAGGTGAACACTGACTTGTGAATCTTCTTTGTGGCCGAAAGCAATTATTTCAGAGTCATCTGCATAATTATGGTAAGGGATGTCATAATATTCCATAATCATGGGGGATCATGATGATGTTGAATGGAGGAGGCCTGAGAATGAGACCTGGAGGAACTTTTTCTTTGCTCAGATTCATATCTTCAAAATCTTGTTAATATGATTTCACCCAGTTCAGCACAGTTCTAGAAAGTCCCACCCATCTCTGTCAAGCGGTATCTCATGGTCAACCGTGTCTGAAATTAACTTTTGATTTTCATTTAGTTGTGGTCTCGCTGCCTGTTCCACATGCAAAGGCCAGGTCGGTACTGCTGCAGTGGAACACAACAGAAGGCTGTTGTGAGACTGAAGACCCAATTGTATTACTGTATGGATATATAGCAAGTGTGCGTGCTCAAAAAAAGTTCCCAAGATCGATAAAGGTTTATGAGACTTTGAAAGTGTACGGTTTAATTTGATAAAGTACATTCTATGAACACTGCTCAGTTTCTTGATGATTTTCTGTGCAGGTAGTTTACAATGTTTCCAATAACAATCTACTTACAGTGAGGCCATATTTTTAGACTACACTTTATAGCTTACTTTGCAAAGGAAATCTCTGTGTCTCACACACACAAACATAGATACTGCCTTTCTGAAACCCAACCTGGATAGATTTGTCTAATGTCATGGATCACTCTGGATAAATCCATTTGCTTTCCCACTTCCTCCCAGACTCAATCCTGTCTCCGCACCACAGGCCTCTGCAAACTGTTAACACCCGCTGCCTGTAATGTGATATTACAACAATTAACAATTAGCCGTACAGCACTGGTGCATTAAATTTATGTTTCTGTCTGTGTCTCTTGCAGATGCGATGGTGCTGGGTGTCATTGGGGAATTTATCGCTGCGTGGGTAATGGAATCGGGCAGTGGGGTGGGAGGGGTCTGAGAGATTGTGTTGTCAGGGCTCCCTGACAGACGAGTGGAGCTTGTCCTTGCAGACCATTACCATCCTCATCCCAGCCACCTTCCTCCTTATTCACTTTCAGTTTAATGAGCTTGGTATGAGAAATTCACAAACAATATTGCCATGGCAATAACATACAATTGACATATAATTTGGATAATGATGAGTGCATTCTGGTGGATTTCAGTGTGTGCCTGAGAATAAAGTGAGAACTCATGAGGAAGGAAAACAAATGGGAAGTCGGTTTTCATGTGTTGATCAAAAGTGTTTTTTCTCTGTGGCGTTGCACTGACGTATTCTTCAGCCTCCTGGGCACGGAGAGTCTTCTCTCCAGTGACGTATTGAACTATAAATTTGGTCCGGGGACATATCACATTCTTTACATTTGCATATTATCTTCGTAAAAAACGTCATCATTTTCAAACCAATCTTTCTACTGTGGAGTAAAAAAAATTACATTTGTGCTTTATCATATGTGATAGAAAGAATCAACTCAGGAAGCTTCATCTAGGCAGACAGGGTTGTTTAACTCTTTAATAACATGGTGTTGAAGGACTATACATTGGTTTAATCAGTGGTTCCGCTGGTAAGGTTTTCTGCTCGGTTGTACTTAGAGATTATTGCTTTAAAATGAATACCAAAGTTTTGTTTAAGTCATTGTTCATTGTGCTTTTCTTTGATCATGATTTGGCTGAGGCTGTGTTCTAAGCGGAGTTGAGCTTAATGACCAGCAAGTGGAGCAGCACTCCTCCCCATGTTCCACTGAATGAGTGGGCACAAATAACTGTGCCTGTAAAATCAATACTTATAAACACGAAAAATAGCTTTTGTATTGTCTTTAATATACTGTTCAGAGAACGGTCCGACCCTAATCTAACCAACAAATGATCCAAATACTCTTTTTCTTCTCATTTCGTCTTTTAGAGTGGCTACAATCAATACTTTTACAATAGCAGTGTATTATATGGGAAAGTGAAAACAATGTGAAATGGCTGCTGGCCCGGCTGCAGTCCACAACTTGCCTGTTTTGGTTACGCTGTCACCGGTCTCATATTGTTATTTTCGGCCACAACCCACAACTGTGAAACCCACTATTACGCTGCCCGCCCAGCACCAACATGAAGACAGACGCAGTAAGATAGATTGGTAGGTACAGTAGGTAGGGAGCTAGGTAAGAGGTAAGTGACTAGTTAGTGAACTAAACAGTAGTGGAGCATTGAGCACCTTAAGAGCCAGAGATTTCTCTCAGGATTGGAAGAGACCAAAGACAGAGGTAAAGGACAGGGAATATTGGACATTGATCAGATGGCCAGGAATATAACTCCACGTTAATTATGAAAAGCATCAGAGGGCTGCACGCATGTCCTATGAAGGCTACTATACACCCACATGCACTATATTTGTCCTGCCACAGTTTCATAATGACACGATTGTTTTACACATCAGAAAAGATCAGTAACTCACATGTTTTGCCCTGTTGTTCCATTGTAGATCTGTGTGCAGAGCTCTTCGCACTGCTGTCGTTGCCACTTGTCGTCTCTGTCTCGCCAGTATCGGTGGCCTGTTAAAACATCCATTAAGGTTACACTGTTCTCGGCAGGCAGGCCGACCTGGTTCAACACCGGCTCTGCTCCGCACCAACATACTGTGTGCGTGTGTCACACACCCAGGGGTTAATCATCTGGAAACACCCTTGCAAGTATTATTCATACCAAGTTTGGTTAAGATCCGTCCATGCATTTTTGAGTTATGTTGAGCACACACAGACAGTTGTGTAAACAATAATGTTTTCAATGATGATGTTTCTTCACAGCTGCTGGATGTCAAAACAGCAAACTATTTGTTAACAAGTTTTTCTTAGGATCTTGTCCATATTGTGTTCTCGGCTTGTTTCTGTGGCCTCAAAGTGGCAAACAAATAAATAAAAGATTACAAGTTGAAACCAAGGGAACCTCACAACTCAGTCATTTTATTGGTTGTTTTATCATTGTTTTTTTTTTCTTTTATATTTCTCAAATGCCGGCTCCTTTAGCTCTTGGTCGGTCTTTCTCCGTCTCTCTCATTTTGGACCATGTCCACATCACAAACAATGAGCAAAATTATTTCCAAAACAGCCCAGAGTCTTATCTGCTCTGAAAATGGTATAGGCACGTTGCCAAAAGCACATTATTATTCTTTGGCAGTAAACAAGGGTCATAAATGTTACCTGTTCAGCGAGGCGGAGTAATTCCTGAGGTGATTAGTGTGGTGTTATTATTCATGAGCTTCAAGTCATTGTGGTATACTTATGCAGGCAGCTCCTAACAGAAAAAAATATGTCAATGACAGCAATTTCATTGTGTGATCAGCTATAGTGAGGTCGAAGGTTCCAGAAAGATAGCCTCATTACATCACTGACGAACACCGCAGTATGTCTGCCATTTTTGTTATGGTTTTATTACTGACATTCATACGGAGTTTTATCAGACTTGTTTATATCGGAGAAACAGGACAGAGGAAAAGAGTTCAAGATGTGTTTGTGTCGTTGTTTCCAAACATGTGCATGTGCAAGAGTGTAAACCCTCTGAGCTTACAGACTATTTCACATTTAACAGCTGACACCAAAACCTCTGTAATAAAAAAGGTGTGTGTGTGTGTGTGTGTGTGTGTGTGTGTGTGTGTAAAGTTTAGACAGTGGGATACGGAAGTCTTTTAGCCCGAGCTGATGTTGAAGGTATATTTCTTTGTGATTTTTAAAAAAAATTGTACGGTTCTTTCATTCAGCTCTTAAGTACATTCTTCTGTCTGAAGAGGGAATACGACCAGGAATGCCACTTTGGTGGGTGTTGCACGTCAAACAAAGACACTTACAATAGATATACATTTCTTCGCCTACTCTCAGCTATTCAAAGAATACTTCTCACTAATACACAGCTTTGACACTTGTGACTTGAGAGTTAAACAAAAATGACCAAGCAAAATGCCAGAGAGCAAAGCAAGCAAGAAAGAAAACATGAAAGAAAGAAAGAACTTGACATTTATGGGAATTCTTCCAAAAAAAATAGGCAAAATCCCAGTACTCGAAATTTCAGTCCACGTTAAACACAGCCCAGTCAGCACTGCACAAGAGCTTTGATTGTTTTGTTGAGCTTCTGGGAATGAAAGAACAGGAAGTGGCTTTAGCCACCAGCGGGAAACTTGCGAGACTAAAGATGAGGACATGACAATCTGATCCTGTGCTGATAACGGGACAATGTGGACGGACGGATTCAGATCGGCTCTGACATACAGGGCATCTCTCTTTTACTTGCCTGTGAAAGTCTGTCACCACAATTTTGACTGTTTTCAGCAATTTGATAGAAATAGAATCAAATATAAAAAAAAATGATACATCATGAAAGGCCATGGGGTTGTATATTCTGCACTACAAGCATGTAAAGTGACTGATCGACATATGTTCTTTCAGCATCTCATTTTTCAAACAATTTTTATTTTGTATAATATTCTTTTTTAATTATCCACCGAGCTACACTAGGAATTGAGATGGACAATTTCTACTGGCGATGATTTGCACCTGCTGCAGAATAAATCTATGAAAAAAAATAAACTTTTAGGTGGAAACATGTACTATGTTTAATCAAAGTTTTAGTCATGTTCATCCAGAAAACCGTCATTCATAGATTAAAAAAAATAAAAAGCTTATGTGGTCTTTTACCTCCACAGATGAACAAAGTGGACTGGAGGTTCTGGTCCTCATTATGCTGCAGCCGTCAAAGCAGCTTCTTCAGACTTAAACTGGATTCAACTTTTCTTAACCTTTGGGTCATGGAAACAGACCGAGTGTACCATTGGAGGAAGGAGAGCAGAACATCACACAAACGAGTGAGAAAGGGGCAAAGTGAGTAAAACTGGGAATGCCACTTTGGTTTTGTCTTGCATGTCAAACAAGGACATGTTACAAGAGATGTACACTGCTTTGCTCTCTCTCAGCCGGAAGCTTTGACACTTGTGATTTGACATGAACCAACAAGTGAGGGAATAACTGGTACTGTTTAGTCATCATTATAATGTTTCATCTACTTTAATGTGTTAATATTAAAATGTGACCAGTCAAGACATACAGACAGACAGACAGAAAGAAGAGAAAGAAAGAAAGAAAGAGAGAAAGAAAGTTATGGCCTTAAGGGTGCATTGAGTTTTGGACTGTGATATGCTTGACATTCATGGGAATGGATCAAAAGCACAGTCTCAGAAAAGACTGTGAGGACATGGCACAACACAAGGGAGGGGGGAGGAAGGGGGGGAGAGACAGCCAAACAAGCTGTCTAGTTTGGCTTCTGTTAAGAGAATTGAGAAACAGGAAAAATCAATAAAATGGTCACCAAGGCAGCCAAATAAAGGGAGCTTTACAGTGGCACGCAGCACAACGATAAAAACACATTAATAAGGAAAGTGCTGTTTGGGGAAATGTCCTGGAATGAGGTGGAATAAGAAATCAACATGGAACGGGTGCGGCGAAAATACAAAAGGCAAAGCAAAACACCCACACTCCAAAATAAAGTGAACATGTGGTCTAAAGTGAAATCAATATGACCGTGTGCAAGAATGAACACCACAAATGCAACGGAGAAGACATTAAAGGTGGGACAGAGATGAACAGACGGAACAATCTGCATAGTCTTGATTTCAACCAGAGATATTGATTGTGGTCAAATTGTCTTTTGTTTTTGCACAGGGAGTCCTCTAACTGAGTGAAAAGACAGTCATGATCAGAGGTGGTCGAATTCTCTAAATACTAAGGAAGGCTCTGTCAATTTTTGCTGTCTTATCTCCTTCAGCACTGGATACACTGACCCACCCTTTTCAAAAGGAGACAACACCATCGCCCTACTCCTTGAAGTAGCCACGAGTGTCGCATCGTTGTAGTTTCGCCTGGGCAGACAACGTTATGCCGAGTTCACACTAGATGATTCAAAGCCTGATTATCCGCCCGCCGACAAATTCTAGGGCTCGCAGACCCAAGCCCCAAATCGGAGGAAAATAGGCACTGTGAACTACCAAGGACGTCTCCCCGATATCTAGCAGGCCAAATATGTGGACACGTCGGAGAGCCCAAATCCTTTAGTGTGACTGGCGGTGAGTGTGACGACCTCGAAACCCGGAGGAGGAGCTGTGGCACAACGACATTCTTCACCCATATTCTCTGCCTTTTCCATGTTACTGAACAAAGCGGCTACACATCGACTATATGCGGGACTCGTTTCCGCCGTGTTGTGCGTTTTCACTGCAACAGATACGAGTGTAACCCCGAGCTGGCTGTATTGCCTTAAATGTAGAGACAACATCGCAACTATTTTATGCTCGGGCAACGATCAAAAGCTTGAGTAAAGGCATGCATGACTGACTGAGCTTAAAAAAAAAAGAAAAACACATTGATTCTCTAGTTAACAATATTATCATTATAATAAAATACTGTAAAAACAAATGTTTCACAAAATTCTCTCCTTTCCGGAATGCACAAAATATGCCTCTACTCAAACTCAGCTCATCCAAATATAACATTTTCCCCTTTGCCCATTTTCTTAATTCCTTATATTGTATTTAATATTTTGTGCATGTTACAGTTCTGCTAAGTAACTGAAGCCAAAGTCTGAGGCAAAGAGAGTCCTTCTCTCCCACAGTAAACACTGTTCCCCCAAGTGCCTGAAGTGCCTCATTTGCATTCCTGGCTTGTATTTACGCTTTTGTCTACACATCATTAGGAAACATGTAACATGCCAACTTATTGGCTAGTTTGGCTCGAATTGGACTGGCAGGACCGCAGCCCGGTTACCGTGGCTACACCAGTGTTGACAGCTGATCAGGAAGCCTCTGGCTGAAGTTGATCGATCACCAAAGAGTTGGTCAGCTGACCAGCAGACTGGACTTTTTGGGAGGTGGGCCTGGAGCACTCTTTTGGAGCATCTGATGAACTGGAAGCCGTTTGTTTTGGGGATTTTAGGGATGTGTACATTCTTTCACCGTGTTGGACGATATCAGTGAACGTGTGCATGAGCTGCACGGCAACATAGGTCACTGGATGCTACTGGTGCCGACCCTTTAACCCTGCATACTATATCTGGTGTCCTGGCAATTGATCTACACCCTTTTTTTAAGGGATGGCGCTGAATCTTTCCAAAGTTACAATACTTTCAAGTGACAGAGCAGGCTTATGACTCCGACACACATTTGTCTACAGGGATGTCCTCCATCCTCCCCGCTCGCCTAGCTGACGCTGCATTTCTGTATTGGGAGGACCTGCCTCCTATAACCCAGAGAGACCATTATTTTGATGAAGAGAAATGCAGAAAGCACCGGGTCATTCTTCCAAACACACACAAAATGCTTATAGCCTCGCAAACCAGGTGAACCTTTTAGATGCGTCTCCCTCATCCTTGTGAAAGAAGTCATGCCTAACTTGGATTACGATGCACTACAAGTTGTCAAAAATGAAAGGGATGGGTGCAGAGGACCCTGCACATCGCCAGGCATAGTGAGAGAGCACACGAGCTGCTGCAACACACGGCTGCAGGATCCCCACACACTAAACCTTCGGAGCGGGTCGCTGTGATTCATCCTGAGCCGACTGATGACAAATGCCTTCAGGCAGTTGAGCAGCTGACTCTGACTGTAACTATCTTGAATTATTTAGTGCAGCATGCGCAAGAGAAACACACAGTTACCTTGCTCAGCATTTGGACTCCAGGCCTGACGGATCCTCCTCCTGTGACGCTCAACACTGTGCACACACGCAGCGACTCGCCTTCACGTGACCAGACAACACCCCAGATGTGTTACTCGCCTGAGCAGCAACATGGTGACCCAGAGTCCTGCTGTGAAAGTTGTCAGCCGGTCCCTGTTCATCAAAATAATTGGGGTAATTTGTACATTTAACATGTTATGTATTAAATGACTTAAACAAAAACAAATGTATCAAGAAAACATTGGTAGTTAGTTTACAAGTAAAGTTTCCCCTTTATAAATTAAAAAAGTGCACTGCCATACTATAGCGATTAGATAGTAAGAAATCCAACTTGTTCAATTGAAAAACGTTTCCGCTAAATTTCATTATGAATTCATTACTTTCTCGCGAGCTCGCCAGAGAACATCTAAAGCAAGAACAATGACTGTCAGACTCACTCAATCGGAAGTGACAAACAATCACATTTGTTCTCCTTCCATCTTCTTCCGCCCTCGAGTGCCAGCCCAATTACTCAACTCTCTTTAAGGAGCCATTTCTGCAATGTTGCTGTGCTCATCAACACAAGTGTGTCAACTGCAGACATGCGTGATGGACGAATTGAACGGAACACGTATTGATCAACGGGCCAAGTCACCTCTGTAGCAGCCAGGTGAAGGGGGTGTCTGCCTCAACCGAGTTGCTTTGGCTCAGCCCTGACAACACCCCATCTTCATCTACTCCACGTCGTACAGTTGGCCCAGAAACTTCAGTCCGCCTGTCCGTACACACATTGGGCAGAAACAACAATATGACATAAGCGTCGAGCACACTCACTGTCTCGCAGGAGATCTTGTGTAATTAAATGAAGCTACTGCAGCCAATCAAAAACTTTTTTCCCCGCAGTGGAAAGGTCCATTTGAACTACTGGAGTGCCTTGGATCTGGCCTGGATTCTCCTGGAGTGACGCACAGAATTCATTAAATCCTGGTAACAACAGCCATCGCCTCCGACCTTACAATACACCTGTGCCAGATTGTGGACACGTTTGTGAATCATATATGCAGCCTCAAATCTCACTTGAAGGCCTTCAACATCGGCAGCAACAGAAACACACAACGGCTGCAGCAGTGCTTCATCAATGGCCTCTTGGATCTGTCAGCCCCATCTCACTGTCCCTCATTCTTGGGGAAGATAACTTTGTGGGTTTTTTTTTTACTTTAATGTTTTTAAGTTCAGTCAAATTCTCTAAGCACCTAGTTTTTTTACCCCCAAATCCATGACACCTCGTCTTGACTCATGACATTTTCCAACAAGGTCAACGGAAATTGGATTGGAAAGGCCTTCTTGACTTTTTGAACGCGGGCATCATCGTTTTTTATTCCATTCATTTGTCCATCTCGTCAAAACCCAAAACGCAAATTCACCAGAGCTCGGATGAAGAGTTGACTTTTGTATGCTTGTAGTGGCTAATGGAGCCTCGAGCCCATCCTCAATCAAGATGAAGAACGGGCTGCAGAGGTCAGGTAAACCTATCTTGTAACCACACTCTCAGATTTTTATTTTCAATCTCAAACTTGATATCATTGGCTGCAGTAAATTATGTTTAGTATTTTTCAGACTTGCAGGAACCTCTGGAGACCACAAAAGGCTTTATTAAACTTTATATCTTTATACATTATGCAGTAATGTTACCAAAGACCTTGTTGTGTGAAATAGATGGTGCCTTTTAATCCCAGGAAAATAGTGGCTAAAGACCTTATACATTATAGCTCTAGACTGAATAGTCTAATTGCAAAATGAGACACATGCATCATTTAGATGAGAAACTAGCGTCTTCGCAAAGAAATTAACTTGTATTTCTTTAGTGACTAAATGGTTTGAAAAACAACATGTTTTAAGGGAATTATATTTGTCAAAGATTAGTGTGTAACCAAGCTCATCATTTTTTCTGCTATTTGAAACCTAAAACCTTGTGTCGTGCGTGTCGTCCATTACAGGCTCTGTAACACAGACCTGCCATCTGTAAGTCTCATGCTTTCCACTGGTTTATCTCGCACTGTTGAAGTCTGGCGGTATCCGAAGTGAAGTGTGCAGTCAGCCCTATCCTTAAAGGCCACATGGGGGGGGGAAATGTCTGACTGAAAGTAATGGCTACACTGGGATTAGCTCTTCCGCCGCCGCCGCTGCTAATTTCCTATTAAACCTGATCAAATGTCAGCAGCCCGGCTCCTGCAGCACTGTGTCAACTTGTGGTGGTTGAAGATGGTTAGGATGGTAATGAACGGTTCTGACGTCATGAGCTGTGGTATGAGATGGGATTAACTGTCTTATATGTCTCTGGGAATAGTTACACTCTTAGAATATTAAAGGATGTGTGCTAATAATATGGATAGCCTAAGCAGCAAAGCATGCTGGTGCACATAAAATGATTATTAAATGTTGCAGAGTTCGCCCATTTTATATTTCGTGTATCGTCCCCGAGAGGAAGTCAAAAAAAATGACTCCTGCTACCTGTTTTGAACACGTTGTGCTGATTTACGACAAAACATAATGTCACCACAGTTAAACATGTTTCTCCTTGTATGAAGCTAATTTGTGTTTGTAGTATTTATTCATTTAATAACAGAATTATCGTTTTGGGTTTTTTTTGGTCAACTTGGGGGCAGCAGAAACATGAAGACATCACATTTTCAGTTGGATTTAATTGATATTACACATTTAGCAAATGGGGAGCAATATTGGCATTCATTTGGAGTTGTATTTTGGATACCCAATGAATGTAAAGGGAACCTCAAATGGAACACTGTAGAGCTAAATCCACCAGCTAGTCACTAACTTTGTCCGCCTGACGGTTTATTGGAGATTTTGCATCAGACAAAACAGCAAGGTTGCAGGTCAAGAACAAAGACAATGAACTTTGAAATGTTTCGTGGAAAGGATGAGAAATTCTCTTTAGGCAAGAAACAGTTAACTCTGGGGGGCAGTGTTGACTAAATGCATATTTTACACACTTGAAGCGCAACACTTCTTATTAGAAATATTTGATTTAAGTACAAATACAGTGTTGGGTTTACAGTAAATCCAAAGGAGGTTGACATCTGACATCAGTTGTGTTTTTATAATATATGGGGGAGCAACCTCATCTGTGCTTAAATTGATGTAATGCATGTTAAGGAATTACAGACAAGCCCTCAACAAACTGAATAAGACTAATAGGCGACTTAACCAATACCGAGGGCGCTGCCCGGAAAACAGTCTGTGACGCATTAGACGGGTGAAAAGTGATCTGGGCGCTTTCTGATCTGACATCGTTACCTTCCTTTGGATTTACTGTAAACCGGAGATCATGCTCTCTCCAGCCTCAGGTTGTCACAAGCGGCTGCTTTTTGAAACACGTCAGCACTTTTCCTCACTCGTGCTCAGTCACACTTCAGCAGTCACACTTGTGTCTGAGGAGAGAAAGATAGAGCGCTATAAAGTGAACACACGAAAACACAGACAGCAAGTAGCAAGAGAGACAAAGCATATAACATGGCCTTATTCGGGACAGTGTGTCTAACAGACGGTGGCCAGTGAAGGCAGTGAGAATGGCAGACTTCCTTGTTTGTCGAGCTGTAAGGAGATTACTTACCACCGGCCACATCATCTTATCCTCCAAATCCCCCTCTAACACTAGCCAGCCTCCAGCAGATTCACATCCCATGCTCCTTGTTGCCACCCAATCCCTGGCAGCGTGCTTCATCCTGTGTGTCAGGATATATTCAAGCAACATGGAACAAAGTAGAGTACAGACACTGACATCCAAAACAAAGAGAGGGCTCTAAAAAGCCTGAGGGGGACTTGAAAGATTAGAAAAACCTCACAGTGTTTCCCAAACCAATTAAAGCATGGGAATATACACTCTTCATTAAAAATAAATAGATGTCATAGATGTGTCTGAATTAAAAAAGTATAGTCTCAAGAATTCAGCATTTACAGTTGCCACATGCGGTATGTCAACATTTAAGCATAACTTTATATTTTCCAAATATTTACTCAATTTCTCCCATCAGAAAAATATATATATCAAATTTACCAGTCTTGGGAAAAACTCCTGTAATACCCTCGGCATATCAGATGACCCAATGTGCGGTCCAACACCAGAGCTGAGAAATTGACAGAACTCAAAATCTCCTGCTGGTTTTTAAAATGAGAACTACACGGGGACACGCGGGGCGAGTTTAAGGAGATCTAAAAGCTGTCTGCAGCGCAGCTCGGCTGTTCAAACGCTCAACCACCTTGAGAGAGGAGACGCGTCTATTACGACTAATTCACATTTAGGTGCTAACTTGCATAGTTTTGGCTCCGTTTGAAAAGGGAGGAGGGTGAGGGATTACACCGAGGCTGGCGGCCGGCCAACTACAACGTTTGAAGATGTCTTTTGATCACCACTACATATAGTGTGTTTTCTTTTTGTTCCCAACGTTAATTAGTGCAGCCGTCCCACAAGAATCATTACTGCCGTCTGAAGCCTTTTTTTAAGCGGAAATTTTCCATTAGTGAGCACACACGTTCACACACGAGCGAAAAGGCACTCAAACAGATTTGTTAAGTAAATGAGGTAGCTGTATAGCAGCCCTCTGTGAGCAGTAAACAGAAGCTTACATCACTGTAAAGAAACTGGCAGGATGTTAGGACAAGGCAGACTCTGAGACATGTTGCAAGACGCCTTCAACTCCTAACCAATTTAAGACATAAATGCATCTGGTAAAAACACAGAATATCCAACACATGTATACATGTTCACTCCACTACATTTCCTCTTCCCGAGTTAAATGAAAAAGGGGGAAAAAACCAACACGAATAATCGGGTAAACTCTCGCAAACAGTCCTTAATCTTCCCCTCTGTCGTGTCAATAAGTACACCAGAGATGTCCACACTTTGTCTAATCCAATTTATTCTTTCTCAGTAAAAGAAAAAGTTGGAAAGGGGAAGCAAAGGGTAATGCAATGAAAACAAAAATACAGAATTGTCCACGTTCATCTTCCCATTTTATGACATTACAACCCAAAAAAAATGCAGCTCTACACTAAAGTGTAACTAAATCTGAAATGCAAAAAGGGGTTAAATAAGGTTTTCCATAAGATACAGAATATTATTTCATCAAGCTTTTTTTCTGTCCATTCATTCCACAGTCAACCAGGAAAATATAAAACATTTTGACAGTAATTACTTGCTGATTTTAACTCCGCTCACCCTATCTCTCTTTAATCATCTTCTGCAAAACACGAAAGACAGAGGAGCTTGGACAGAGAGGGTGAAAGGAGGAAAAGCAGAGCAATCAATAAGGGAGAAGATGAGAGAAGGAACGTCAAAAGGAAAGAGGAGGGTGCATGTGAGCTCATCACGCTAGCAGAAAATGAAAGCATGAGATGTAGGGGGAGAATAGAAGCATTCAAGTACGGGGAAGAAGAATGAAAACCAAGGAGTCTCCTTTCAAAGTTGTTGGAAAAATGACCTTAAACAATGTGGATAGTTGAAATCAAGGGCGAAAACATTGAGAGACCTGAACAGCCAACAGAAACGTCTGAGTGATGCTCTGCCAATTCCTGTTTCAGTCCAAACTCTGGGTCTACAGCAACCTTTGATTTTTGCCTGTTTGTGCTCAAAGTGATCGGCTAAGCACATAAAACAACATAAAGGTCTGTGTGTGTGTGTGTGTGTGTGTGTGTGTGTGTGTGTGTGTGTGTGTGTGTGTGTGTGTGTGTGTGTGTGTGTGTGTGTGTGTGTGTGTGTGTGTGTACTGACGTGAGGATGTGCACAACGCAGACATTTCAGGTCCAGTTATAAACCATAAGAACTCTTTAATGTCCACCATGTCCTGTAAATGTTGCCTTCCTGCCGTTTGTACACATCCAGCAAACACGTCTGCGAAGAGGAAAATGTCTTCATGATGAGAGGCTGTGGAGACCAAGGAAGAGAAAGGTTGAGACAAACAAAGAGGAAGACAGAGAAAATCCTTTGTCTTCATCAATCACACCCCAACGTCAGAGACTGATCCATGTGCAATCCAAGGATAACTAGCTCACAGTTCCCACTATCACTGTGTGTGTTGGAGTTGGGCTCACGCTGCAACGTCTGAATTTGGATTTCGAGCATTACCCCCAGTGTCATCGTCCACAATGGCAGGAAACAACTTCACAGCGGTCTTAAAACAAAGTGAAAGGTGCTCCATAGTGGAAAAGAGAGAGAGTTGGTTGGAGGCGGGTTGAACACTGGGCTCTGATATCCTGAGGTGGAGGATTAACAGGTGTTTGTGTTCCTAAAGGTTAAGGATTAAAGGTAGAGGACGGCCAGGGGGTAAGACACTGACTTAAACTGAGGCTGGCTAACTCGGTTTGCTTCACAAAGTCCATGCTTGGCGCAGAGAAGAAAGCAGCTCTGTCTGACTTTGAGGTAAAGAACAGTCTATTAACAGCGCCAAAGCAACATTGTACACGAAGGGAAACCATCCCTTACTCCTCCTCCTCGTCATTCTTTGTTTTTTTTTTTCTTTTCTTTTTTGAGGTAAAGAGTAGTCTTAAACTGGCTTCCAGGACAAAACTTTTGTATTTCTTCTCTTCATCCTTTAATTCGTTCTCACTCCACTCACACGTGTGAAGTCAGGAGAAAACATTTCCTTAACTCTTTACTGTTCTTTCCATTCCTGGGCATGTGTATTTTCCAAAAGGCATCTTAGCAGCAGGGATACGATCAAGCCAACAGAAGCTGAAAAACAACCCGGATATGGGACTTGAAAAGATGGAGCATAAGTTAAAGAAACGAAAGTGGAGGTTTGGATCCAAAAAACCTGCCGAAATCTTGAAAAACAAAATTTAAAAAATAAAATGAAAAATGAAATCCCTGTTAGTGCTAAGATTCGTTCTGATGACTGAGATTCTTCAGGAGCACTCCTCCCCGATGCGCTGGCATGAGCGGCCAACCTTGCGGTCGAGCTTGACCATCTTTAGGACCGCCTCCTGGCGACCGCGGCCCAGGTGGTCGAACATACAGTCGTGTTGCTCTGGGAGGCGATGGAGCATACAGAAGACATTACCTGCAGCGTGGGTGAGGGGAGAAGGAGGCAAGAGAGGGAGGGCAGTCAATTTGACAAGCTCAGTAACTGTGGCTGTTGTTTAACAAAACTTTTAAAAACTTGAATTTAAAAAATGGACACAAATGTGAAATAATGTAAAAACATATACGGTACATGAATTAGAGCCTGAACAACTTATCAGTTAAAATAACAGTCATGAGCCTTTCACAGACATATTAGTGTTTATATGTGAAAACTTTTATGTTACTGAATAGAAGAAAAGATGTGCATTTATGTTTACATTTCTTTAATTCAAGTTCTATATATTTGCTTGTATTTGTGGGGTTTTTTTTATATTTCTAATAAAAATGTTGGTTAAACTGAGGATCAAGCCTCCATTAAATATCTTTATTATAAAGGTTTGACAAAGACTAAGAATCACTGCCAATTAAAAAGTAATTATATGCTCATATATCGGTATCTGAAATGTTTTTTCCCCAATATTGGTATTTGGGTAACATGAGCAGTATCTTAACATACAGGATAATTAATTGACAATTTTTAAAAACATTACAAATTATACAAAAGTTAAAAAGGAAGATATGCATCATACTTGCAATATATAGTAATAATGTAAGTGGTACTTGCTTACATCTTACCCATCTTAAATAAATACGTTTTAATATTCATTGCCTTTGCGTAAAGCATTTTGATACCAGAGAAGACGTTGATATCTTCCTCTTTTGGCTCAACAAAGGCAGACGACCCTCATCCCTCTCTCACTGACTCTCTCTGTACTGTAGCTCTCTCAACAGAAGGCCCAGCCACTGTAGGAGGCTCGTTAAACTCAGAGAAGCTCATTAGCGCTCATCGTCTTAAATTCATTCATTAATACACATAATAACACTGTTGGCGTTCAATGAGCGGCATGAAAAGCCCGGTTTGACAGCTGGTTGCTATGCAATTAAAACCTAAGTGATTACAGTGCACACAAAAGAAGAGTAAGGGAGAAAGTTGTGTAACGTTTGAGGGTATTAAAAAAGGCACGGGTGCAGGGGGAACAACTACCTCTAGTAGTCTCCTACTGACATTGGCACTCCCTCCATCAATTTGTCAAATAATATAGAATTACAATGGTTTGCATTTTACCATTTTTTCCTAAATGTAACATCTCCCACTGATATTAAGTCAGATATTTAGTCTTTTACCACAATGTTTTCAAAGTGATGTGACTGTGATGAATCCCCCCAGAGGAAACCACAAATCTACCATTTTCCACCAAACGCCTGCTGATGTATTATACCTTAACTGTGACATTAGTTCAGTTTCTAGATTTCAATGAGCTGGAGGGAAATTCAGAGAGTGAAAAATGTTTTTGGATAACATAATGATGTCCATGTTTGTGCATTAAGTTTATAATATTTCTTTTTTAGTTTATAATAGTTTTTAATGAGTAGTATCAAAGCTTTCTTTGATAATTAAATAAAATCAGATTTGATGATATTCTCATCAAAGAGTTATTTTGGATCAGATATTTGTCGTACTGGAAATATTTAAAGTTAAATATTTAGAGTTAAACGGGAAAAAAAATCCCTTCCCAGTTAACAATGTGAGTCAAACTGTCAAAAATGAATCAAACCCCCAAAATTAAAAAGGCATTACTTCACTACTTGATTGATATAATTATGAGGTTTGATGAAAAAAATTCTAAATGTTTTGCAAGTACTCCAAACTTGAAATGATTACGGACGGACGGACGGACTGATCACTATATCGCATTGAATGAAGTGCAGAAGGATAAACATGCACAGATACATACTGTACAGAAATACTTAAAAAGATAACCAGTTACTGCAAAGAGAAACATTAATTAAAAGGCTGACTATATAGTAGTTTTCACCACAACATAAAGCATGCAGGCAAGGGGAAATGGATTGTAGCCATTATGTGATACAATGTACCATACTTTACTGAAAGGAAATTCCGAATACCACAGCCAATTTTTCATATTTGGACCAAACCAAAATTACAACATACAAGTTGATGTTTGGAGCAATTTTAGGTTACTGCTTATGGAAAAGGTATGGTATGTGTTCTCCAATTAAACATTTTAGGACCATTGCTTTCACAGTAAAAGATAAGGGTGAAGTGCCAGGCAAGGAGAAGGTGCCGTTTCTGTTGGGTCTCCACATTGCAAGAGAGCTTCTTTGATTTAATTAGCGTTTTATGTTCCAGTTCTTTTAGTGTGTCAGACTCACATTCCGTAATATGAATATTATAGTCACTGTGCAACAGCAGAGGTCTACAGAGAGCGACAATGGTGGATCAGATACTGCGCTGGAGCCATCTTTTCTTCCCCATTTACAGTCTGAAAAGTATTTGTGCTATCAACTCATTATCAGACCTTCTTGGCTCACATTCTGCAGAACCATTAGCACAGTAATCTGCAATTACTGCAATAGTCAGAAATCACTGTAATTGCCACCATTTCCCCTTCAGTCTGTACAAAGCATGTTTTCATTTTAAGCACTGGACTATTAAGGATGGATGGCCCGTGCATTAGGCGGTGGGCGGAAAAAAAGGCAAGTCAATTTCCAATTTAGAAATTAGTGTGTGGGTTTAGGCAGATGGTCTTTAAGCAGTGAAGAGCTGTGACTTTTTAAGTACTTCAATTTGTATGCAAACAAGTTGATTAGCAACACCAAGTATTGGTTTAAACTGCATTAGCGTTTGTGGTAATTGGCTTATGTTTTATGTGCAATGTGAACCATTTGGGCTATCTGTAATGGTCCCCCGAGGCAAACAAAGGCACTATGGTCATCGACATTTCTGTCAACATCACAGACACATGCAAAGGGAATTGAGGCATTTAATGTAAGATACTAAAAAACTACGACCAAGTTAACTAACATTTATTCATGAAGCCAATCCCGATCTCTGCAAAAGTAATTTATTAGCTCATGCAGATGCTTGGTAGATAAATGAGGTCTTTAAAAATGGCTGCCACTCCTCTGTGTGTACGTCATGGTGTGTTAATAGGCCTGTGCATGTATGAACGTATGTCTCTTCAGCGGTTACACTGTGTGCTCAAATGCATGTTTGTGTCAGTGAGACGTATCATCGTACCACAGCGACAGGAACCCAGCTCTTGCTGTACCAGCTCCAGTTTGGTTTGACAGCGATGGCAACGCTTGCGGCTTCGCTGTTTGGAGCCACTGCGGGGCGAGGGTGAGGATGATGATGATGCAGACAAAGACGACGATGACGATGAGGACTCCTCACTCTCTGGCACCACACCCACTCGTGCTTGTTTCTCAGGGGAAACGTCGCTTTCTGACTCGGATGCTGGAGACAAGTATAAGCACACAAACAAACAAATAAATTGGGGAAAAAACTATTAGCTGCAACGGCTTTGCTAAATAATTTTTTGACCTTTGAATTTCACATTTAGCAATTTTGCTAGGTACAAGGATGTACCTGGGGTACATCCTTGATGATCCTGGATATGCTGTTAATGCATTGAACATCTAAACGTCTTGAGCCCTCTCTCAAACCCCGACTTTCAGAAAATTGAGAAATGTGTTTTCTGTTCAGAAAAATAAGAAATCAGTTTGCTGTCTTCAAAAGATACAAAGGGTTAATCGACTTGTTAGAAATAATTTTATATAATAAGTCTACCAATATATTTATTTTATTACTCCCCCTACCCACCTATGAATCCAGAAAGTATTCATCTCCGGTATGTTCAGGATGTGAGATTTGAATAGAATTTGAGGAGAAAACTTACATTTTCCAATAATAGGCTCAGTAACATTCAATTTAATATATATAGAGACATTATCTCTGATATAGTGCGGTCTGTAACTGTAAGAGAACAGATGATTGCACACAGGGACAAAAACACCTTTGTGTTAAATAAAAAAGGTGCTTTGGAGATGAATGGTTCTCCTGCTTTAGATTAAAGTCAGCCCGGCACTTGAGACAGGACGAGCATGTAGCAAATTTCCAATGGTCGGCTGGAATTTCAACTCAGCTTTTCTCATCAATCCTGCAGACTTTTTCCCTGGCCCGGCCGAATGCAGATCAGCGCTCAATAAATCTCTGAGAACTAGGCCAAGCAGAGGCAGCCAGATCCCTCTAGCCTGCCCCATCGATCCCTTTGTGTGTGTGTGAGTGTGCCTGTACATGTTGAAGTGCATGTTGTGGAACAAAAAAAACAAAACAGGTTTCCTCTTCACCTGCCCTTTGTTGTCGAGGTAAATCTCTGTGGCCAATTTACACTGACTCTAACATCAAATTTAACACTGAGTCAAAATTAGTATATATTTCTTTTTCTTTTTTAAGAAATACATTTGAAGCCAAAACATTTCTACTACAAACTGATAGAAAATAGGTCTGATTTTAGAGCGACATAGGTTGCATGACAGACTGGAAAAGCAAAAGTATATCCAGTATATCATGAAATGAAATATACTTATAGAGACTGTATAAAAGTGAAATAACTCAACCACAGTAAAAAGGTTAAAATGGTGCTGTGTGTGCACGGATGTCATGGTAAGGCTCACATGATCCCGCTGCATCAGACAAGGGATCAACATGTTCATGCACCGTTTCCTCATCTCGCCTATTCTGCAGTTATCCTACGTCATGTGTGTGTATTCACGTGCGAGTGCAGCACACAAGCATCAAGAAAAGAAACCTACACTAGAAGATTCTGCAGTGTTTCTTATAGAACTCCACCTAGTTCAGCTCATTCTGATCAATGCTGATGATAATGGTGGCGTACATGTTTCAGCTGTGTCACATTTGCACCATAGTTTCCTCAGTACATTTCTTAAACAGATATGATATAGCATAAAACGTCATAATCTGACAGAGCTCACCACTGACTTACAATGCTCCCTTCTGTATAAGCTTTATGGTGCGTTCAGACCAAACGCAAAGTAAATTTTCACGATGCGATGCTGGTGATAGTTTGGCCACAGGATCATTTGTGTTTGCTTGTGCGAGTAATGTGAGTAAACACAACATAATCTTTCGCTCAAGTTCAAATATTTCAACTCGAGCTGGTGAAGGGAATGAGGCAAATTTTTACATCTTGGCGTTATTCGCGAAATAAAGTTTGTGTCGACCAGCAGAAGTGACATGAAATTTGCATCTTTGCATTAGCTCTGTATGCAAAATAATTATGTGAAAAATGTGCTTTGCATTTGGTCTGAACTCACCATTAAACTTTTTTTTATCATATTTACAGGTTATTGTTCTGTGAAACTACTCATTATCAGCATTCACTGTTTTGCCTTTCCAGTCATGATCTACTATGTCCCCAACCTCCTTCCCTCTTCCGTTTCTCTGAGAAGAACAGTAAAGCTGGTCAACTTAGATCAATTCGATGCCGTTCGTGTTACTAGGTCGCACACAGTGTAAATGTACAGTGTAGTGGCAGAGCTGAGGCATACCTGACTCAAAGGAGCGTTTTGTGGGAGTGGAGAGTGACCCAAAGACTGTGTCTGTGCTGGATACTTCTGAAAGAGACAGTGAGCAAAAGTGAGGCAGGGAGGGGAGGAAAGGTTCCTCCTTTTAAAACGTTGTTATAATTTCTGTAAATAAAATTGAATTAATCTTGGCTATATTGATTGAGAACAGACTAATACATAGCTCAACAATAGATAATCTAAAAACAGAAAATAGAATTGCAAATTGTATCGACAGTCCTAAAAATGCATGCACCCACATAATCATGCATATCACATTATATAAATTGTACAGTCCAAATATGAGGGTCTCCAACTGACTAAAAGATAAAGTCACAAAAACAGGTTATCCTGAAAGTCACATTGTTTATAATTGTAAAAGCCTGAGGACAGAAGCTGTTGCAAGAGTTTTCTGCCGTTGCCTGGATACTCCAATACCGTTTTCCACATGGTAGCAGGATAAAAATGACCGTGACTGGGGTGTGTGGAGTACTTTATTATGCTGTGAGCTTTTTTTTCCCCTTGAAGCGATTGTGATAGATATCTGTGACAGGGAGACAGCAGCAGGCATGTGCGCACACTGTAGCCAGCCGACAGATGTCTGACTGGCAGGAATGAAAAAAATATTTCAGTTATACAAAATAAAAGATTGATCCTCCGCTTTCTTATTCAAGTAAATGGGAAAGACCTATGGACCCCATTGTATGTTGTATGATCCATCTGATCCTACATCTGTTTTAAAAATTGGTTCAAAAGAGTTCCATGCTAGAAAAAAAGGGGGTCATGTAAACACATCAGTTGTTTTTTTTTTACTGCAAATACTGCAATTTCGCAGCTCTGCTATTTAAGAGATTTTTTTTCTTAGAATGTGATATTAAACATTTTCTTTGGTTAAAAGTGGTATTAATTACTTTCTGTAATATCAGTCACATACAGACAAATATCTAAGCATCAGTCTCAAGGTGGCGCTGAGGCTAATGGTTATTTGTTTTTTTCATAATTTATTTTTAATATGGTTCTTTATAAAACATGTTGAAGGTACACTGATAAACGAACATGGCTGAGGCAGTTCTTCTGTATATTACTAAAAAAAGTTCCTGCTTTGGGTTAGGGTGGGCAATTTTTTTTCACAAGCTCCACACATCCATTTGATGGCCACTTTATTGTCCTGTCCTGCACCGGCCTCTGCAAATAACCTTGTCACTGTATAGTGATGAAAGATGCCCTGGCACTTGTAGGTGTCCTCTTAAAACCTTCACTTCTGAATAGATACCCTTTCCTATCATTTTCACAATCTGTGCCATGGGGACAAATATATCCAGGACAGGGGCACCGCAAAAACTAGAAGTAGTCTTTGACAGAAAAATAACCTGGACTTAAAGCTACAGTACTCCACTACACTTAAATGCTCCAATATCCAGGTCCAAAGAAAAAGGACCTGAAGTTTTATCTTTCAGCGATCTATGGTGCAAGTCACAAAGAGGCCCTGGCCCTGTACCACCTGAGCTGAAAAGAAAACCTGATAAGATTAAACTCTCACTAATTAAATGCTGTCATACCGTCCTGAGCAGGTAGAGACATCACTCCGGTCTCTCCTGGTGAAGGGTCCTCTGATGCGTTAGTCATCGACATCAGTGACTGACTAATGCTGCTGTTTGTTTCATTACAGAAGACGTCCGTTTGGCTGCTGCTGGAGCTTGAGGAGGCTTTTGGGGCACAGTCATTGTCTGGCTGCTTCTTCTGAATGTCTATGAAAAAAAGGGGCAGGCAGTGAGACATTTGTGCGTACATATTTGAAAGCATCTGTCGATCGGAGTATGGAGTGGTTATTGAGTTGGACAGAAGGCCAAACAAGTTTTGCATAAACGAAACGCAGGTGCATCTGCAGATGACAGAAACGGTGATGCACTGACAGTACTGTTCAAATTAATGGAAATACGTTTTCTATTTTAGCAATGATTTTATCAAGAAATCAAAAGGGACAAATTATTCTGATGGGACTTGTGCCAAACATGAAAGTTTCAAAAGTATTTAATTGGGAAGGAAACCTCTCTCACCTTATTCATGGGAGAAAAAAATAGTAAAACTAATTAAGTGCCTAATGGTTGTCAAACAAATTGCAACAAAAGGCCTTTGATAGCAATTTTAACATCCCCACTCCGAAGACTCACACTAGCTAATGATAGAAACAAGATCAGTCAAACAAACAAACACACTGCAGAACGAGAACTTACCGGCAAAACATTTTGAGCAAAGATTCATGGTTTTGCTTGACCTGATGAAAAAAAGGAAAGGGACAGCACATGTGTTAGTAAAATACAGAAGTCTTACGTTTGTATGAGCATTCCATAAAAAATGCAGAATTGGATGCAAATGATGAAAGTGCCTTTTGCTGGTGGGTATCCACACAGAGAGAGAAACATGTTTCCATAACCCCGAGTCCCAAACTGTGAGTTATTTTTTTTTTCATATGGGATCCTGGTTAAGAGAAATTCCAGATAAGGAGCATGATCCAGACTACAGTCATAAATAATTCACTGAATTCTAAGCTGCCATGTGATGAGGCTGTCGAGGTCTAAGTGGGAGACTGACTGGGAGGCCACATCAACTGAGATGTGACTTTTGTCAAGGTCATTTTCTGCACATCGTGCAACCACTGCAGGAATATTAAGACTTTTTTTTAAATAGAAAGTTGTTTAATGAATTAAATGTATTTGATTATTTACTTGTCGCCTGTTTGTTTGTTGTATATTTATAACAATGATGTTGTTTTATAATGATCTTCTATTCATTATTTTGGTAACTTTTTAAAAAGACATGTCATGAATTGTATTTTACTTGTTGTAGAAGTAAAACCAGTTATTTAGGTCGATAATCAATTTGACCTAACCCTCACAAACTAACGTTGATTCTTATATTAATCATGTATGAAAATCATTCATATGAAATTGCTGTTTGTATGGGGTTGATCGCTAAAGCCTCGCTGATTTCGATGGCACATCTCTTTCATAACCAATGGTGCTAGCTTCCCTCCGAGAGGGCTCCTCTCATTTTCTCTTCAGCTCGCGTCCTTACTGGCTGCGCATTGACCGTGACGGTCACTGCTATCAGTCACATTCTATTTATTTTGGGCGCTTCGTTGCACACCTTTGTCCTCATTTCTAAATGTAGGGTCAGCTGCAGTCAACCTGGGGGCTGTCTGTCAGTCTAGTGGTGTGTGGTATTGGGTAGAAAAGAGAAAGGAGGAAGCAAGAAGTAAGGTTAGAGGGGGGATCTCATCATGAGACACACGCAGGAAGGAAGCCTTTACTGGATAAACAGCAAGTCATATCCTGTTGTCAACCTTACAAATCAGAGGTAATCAAACTGCACATTAATTAGGGAACTAAAGGGGGTGAGAAAGGGTGAGAGAAAACATGAGGGACAGGAACACCTACATGCTTGTTATACTGAGTGAAGTTTATACTGAGTGCTCAACAATCAATCTCTTTCATACTTGGCCCACTGCTGTTACTAATGAGAAGACCTGATTGGAACAGACAGGAAGGAGCAAAGGCTTCGGTGGGTGATAAATGTTTCGAGGGAATTAAGAGCTATGAAACACAACTGACATGTAAATTTAGAAGAAACGACAACTTCAGAAATACAGATACAAGTCTGTTAATAAAGTGTCCACAGACAGACTTTATCAGATGATGGCTTATCCATCTGGAATAAAAAAGTGACAGAGATGGGCACGACATGTGTTCCTGATGGAGCCCTTCAACGGCAACCAGCTTGCTCCAGCACTAAAAATTCTAAATAGTATTTGGCGATTTGCAATCGAAAAACCAATGCAGCCCAATTTGAAACTGAATAAATGTTCACTTTCTAAGTGGTATATTGAAGTATTTCAAGGGAAAAAGGGGCCACAATGTCTCACGTATCGACTGTTTTCACCATCGGCAATTTTTAAGCATTATCTTTACAACTTGTACAGCTGTGCGGTAAGAAGGAATATAGACAAATAAAAGTGGATCAGTGGGTCTTTTTCATGGAGCGAGATCAGTTAGGTAGTGCACTGCTTTTGAGGCTTAATCACAGATTTTAGGAATATTTTCATGTATCAACAGTCCGTTGTAGAATGAAGCCAGATAACGAACCCTCTGTTGGGTCTCCTTCACAGTGAAAAGGGCAACTTGTCACTGCCGTGGCATCAGAAGTGTACTCTTCAAAAGGTCTGAGGTCTTTAATTGCAATTATTATGAACCAAAAACTTTTCATAACTCCTGCAATGCAACCGCTGCCAGTCATGCATTAGATACGTCTATCCAACCAATTACAAATGTTTATTAAACACAGCAACAGGAGGCTTATTACCAAACTAATTGATTAAGCAATTACTTAAAGAATCCAGCAATTCTCCACAGCCTGCACCTCTTCATTGCTTTTCAGCGCTTTACAAAACAAACTTTAGCGATTTCATGTTGTAGATTGGTTGTGATTTGGATTTTAGAAAAATTGGTATATTTCCCAAACAAATTAACTTCACAGTTTACTTAAAATAGGATACATACATGGTATTTAAAGCACATTGTGGCCATGTATTTTAGATATGATACACAAGGTCCCTTTTAATTAATTAATATGACAATTTACTGTATTTACCATGAGATGATGTGTCAGCTGGCTAATATTTTGTTAAGTGGCAACTATCCCTTAAATGTCTCTGAACGTATTAGGCTTTTGCCAGCAATGTTATATTGTAACTCGCTGGACAAGAATACTTTCTGGCAAATTGGATTTATATTACTTTCAAGTTCTTTAAAAAAAATCACTGGATTATTCACAAGCATAAGTAAATCCTATCTGCTAATTTAATATGTAATATCTTTCTTCTGGTTGCACAGAAGTGCAAACCACAACAGAAAACCACGCAACACAACAAAATTCACCACAACACAACAGCAAATATCACAACACAAAAGCAAATATCACAACACAACAGCAAATCACACAACACAACAGCAAATCACACAACACAACAGCAATTCATCACAACGCAACAGCAAATCACACAACACAATAGCAAATCACACAACAGCAACTCACACAACACAACAGCAAATCACCACACTTCAGGGCTACCTTACTTTCGCAACTTAATAAAAGTAATTTTTTACATCACAAGACAGTATCCTCTGCACTTCTGCCACATGTACAAGAACAGAAAATCCTAATTGTTTATCTGACATAGTAGATAAGGCTTGAGATAAAATCACATTTAAGCTTTAAAGTAAATTTAATGTTGAAGCAGTATCAAAGTATAGCAGCAGTGTTTGAACATGACTGAGATACAGGACTGTTTGGCGTGCTACGTGAGACAAGGCCCGGTTAAGCTGCACTTGCAGGCTTTGACAAGGACTTGTACAGACGCATGCAAACAAAGGGACTGAGACCAACACAAACAACCCACACATGCAGGGGGAAGGGATGTCACGTTCAAACACAACACAGTCAACACGTGATTATCAGCTGTAGATCAGGCTTATCTTACCCACAACTAAATACAGTCTTCTCCACCAAATTAGCCGATTAACATGGTTGAGAGACTACTCCGATCACTTAGACCTGCTCAGATTTGACATTAATATCCATGTATCACAAGTATAGAGCTCTGAGTATGTCACTTCACACCTGATATTAGAATGTGCCTCGAGTGATCACTAACCGCCCGCTTTATATGCAAATACACACATCAATGCTGTTTGCAAAGACAAAATGTGCTGTTGTTTTTAGCTAGTCAGACTGTGAGGGACTGGTCGGGGCTGGGATTAGGCATTTGGTTGTGATGGTTAAGGTTAGGGTACAGGGAATGGATTATTATTTATAACAACTATAGAAAGAAAAACAAGTGTGTGAGAAAGAGAGAAAGAAGGTTGGAGAGGAGGGATGAGTGAAACATTGCGCTATGCACAGTTTTACAAAGTAACAAGTGGGTAAAAAAAAATTAAAAGAAAAAGAAGAAAATCTGGTGATCAATTTTTGTATTCTGTTGATGCTGTAATCAATCAATATATGGGGATGACGGAGTGCAAAACTATTAATGAAACTGTAGCCAGCCAGAGGACATCAGCTGAGTAATGCCAAGTTCAGACTACATGTTCAAAGTCGTTGGCTGTGCAGTTCAAACTACACAACTTGCTGTCTTGTGATTGGGAGTCTTGCAGTTGTTGCAAGTAAATACTACGCGACTGACTAGTGACAGGGGGTCACACCCCCGACTAGTATGTCTGGTCTCCAAAAAAAAAAAGTGTCTGCAGCTCTATGTCGTTGTCTGACCTCACCAAGTTGTGCTTGACTCCCATTGCAGCTGATTTGCAGATTCCTGAGCGCATTTGCAGATTCTTACAAACAACGCTTCCCACACAGATACAACTAATAGTGCAATAAGAGCCCCATAGGTCACCGTTCAAATGAGTCTGACTGATCCTCCTGCTTCTCTGCGTCCTCCTGCTCACAGGTGAGTCGCGTCTTTGAGGAGTTCACACATAGTGATTGGCGACTGTAGATTAAACGCTGATTCGGTTCCCACCTGTGGCTTTTGTCAGCCACTTCCAACAATTTGTCAGCCATTGAAAAATCGAGCTAAAAATTGTGTAGTATGAACTAGACATAAGCAGCCCTAATGTTTATGCTTATCAACCAATCAGGGGTCACCTCCAACAGATCAATCCCTACAATATGCCAATAGTGAATGAGGTGCTTCAGTGTGCTACGGTCGTTCTCACACCTTTTGTGAACAATAATGATGGTAAACGCATAATCTCCACTAGCCTGGTCGGGTGCCACACTCCTTTTGCAACAGTGCTGAACACGAGTCACTACAGATTAGGCCTGCAAAAGAACGTCACGCTAAAGTCCATCTAAGGGTCGCGGGGGGGGGCTGGTTGGTTTGAACCGGGATTCGAACCCAGAACCTTCTTGCCGTGAGGCGAAAGTGCTAACCACTACACCAGGGTCCGTGCAGCCCTGATTTATTAGTTTAAAAGAAAAGCATGTCTATGTGAGGATTAATGTGATTAAACTACAAACGGTGTCACTGTGGAACAGCACCTGAAACCCAGAGGTGTCCACCTCCCACCACGCACCTGGTGGAGAACAGTTCTCGACCCGTGTCGTACCGAGGCCATCTGCCTCGTCCGTGAACGCACCTCTTCCAAACTACACTGCCTCTCTTGGCGCTGTCACACCTGCCGCATTACCTGGGGGCTTACACCCCCCCCCCCCCACACACACACACACACACACACACACCCCCCTGCCCCCCTTCGCGGGGAGAAGAGCAGCTTACCGAGGCCAGTTGGTGTTAGCTAGCGGCTACATGCTACAAAACAATGGGGGGGGGGGTGATCAGAACAGCGGCTCATCCCTTTAAGGAGAGCTAGCGCTAGCGGCTAGCCGCCGTGCTAACTGTCGATGGAGGAAGAGAGAGCCTTCCGAGGCAAAGGCCTTCGAGGGGCGCTCGTGTCCTTACCCCCAGAATCCACAGTGGCAGCGCGGCGGTATCACGTTGACGTTGCTCGGCGGCTCGCTGCCCTCGCTCCCCGTGTCGCCCATGTCGGGCTGGTCCGTGTCGGGCTCGCCGCGAAGCAGGTGAATCCGGGGATGGAGTGAGGGCCTCGTCTTCGCCTTCGGAGCCGCTGGCTTTCTCGACGAGCGCCGAGCGAACAGCCCGGGTCGGATTATTCCCCCTTAGACTCTCACCAAAAGACTCTGCCGACACGAGCGGCAACGTGCTCGGTAAAAAAACAAACAAAAAACATGACAACCGTTTCAAACCGACATAAAGACGGTGGAGCCGCCAGAGCCGACGACGGGCAGGACCACCGGGGACTCCTCTGGGCCGATCAGCTGAAGCGAGGGGCGGACCACTGCAAGGAGCGGGGGGGGGGGGGGGGGGGGGGTCGAACAGCCGACAGTTAAGAGGGGTTGTTTTTGTTTTTCTTATGAATAAAAAGTGACAACGAATACACTTGTAATCATTTGACGCGTGGCACCAATAGATCCGAGTGGACTTTGGTGGCTGACGATTGATTTTGAGAGTTGCTTGAGATCCCGGCGGAACATGGTATGATCCATACACAACCACCGTCCACAACATTGGTGATGTGCAGTGCTTTAGATGGACACAGTAATCTGCCTTTACTGAATTTTGGTTGTACTGATATGCAACCCCTGTGACTGGATTTTTGAAAAAAAAATTAAATAAAGTATTCCTGCAAAAAAGCCTTTTAAGGACTCTTAAATGAATTGATGAGCTGGTCTGATGAACCAAAGCCAGCGTATGGCAAATGAATCTGTTGCACATTTACTGTAACTGATGAGTCAAGATGTCTGTAGTGTGAGGAAGATCCCAAACTGCCTCGTTCTAGAAATATGCCTTCATGAAAAGGCTACATTTGCAAGTAATTTATTAAATGTTGTTTTCAAACTGATTGGTAACATAACATACATCAAAAGCCTGTTGGACCATATGTTCATCCTCTTCCTCTTCAGCTTCAGGATGACAATGTCAGTCAAGTGTTCAGGATGTCCTCCAGTCTGTTTGTCCAATTCACAATTCAAGTGCTTTTGACGTAATGCATTATATGGATTGTTGTGTGGGGCCACGGTATTGAGGTCCTGCCGATACAAGCGCTTGACCAGCTGTGAGTCAGTATCAGCTGTCAATTGGGACATTTCACCCCGTTTTTATAGCATCAAACAACTAATTGAAAGCAAACTCACCAGAAAAATGAACACTTGAACACACAGTCAGGTACATATGTATATGTAACACAATTTTATTGAAATTTTGCCTCCACCTGTACACCACCTCAATGAATTTGAAATGAAACAATTATAAAGTGATTGAAGTAGATTTTAAGCTTAAATTCAAGGGGTTTAACAAAAATTTAAAAAAAAAATAGGAATTACAAACATTTTAATGCACTGAGCCTTTATTGCTAGAGGCTCAAAAGTAGGACAAACTTACATTATTATAAATAAAAGGATTGTTTTGAATACTTGGATGAAAATCCTTTTCAGTCATTGACTGCCTGAAGTCTGGAACACATGCATGGATATCACCAAATTGTGAGTTTCCTCCCTTGAGATGCTTTGCCCAAAGGCTTTACTGCAGCGGCCCCCGGTTGCTGCTTGTTTCTAGGTCGTTCTGCCTTCAGTTTTGTCTTCAGTAACTTAAAAAGCATGCTGTATCAGGTTGAGAACAGGTGGTTGACTTGACCACTGATGGATAACCCAGTTCTTTGCTTTGAGAAGATTTTGGGTTGCTTTCGCAGTTTACTTTGGGTCATCATCCATCTGCGCTGTGAGGTGCCATCCTTTTGCAGTATTTGGTGGAATCTGAGCAGAAAGTATAGCCCTGTTCACCTCAGAATTCATCCTGCTACTTCCATCAGAAGTCACATCATCAATAAACACCAGTGACCAAGTTCCACTGGCAGCCATACATGCCCATGGTACAACACTGCCTCCGCCATGTTTGACAGATGATGTGGTATGCTTTGGATCATGAGCTGTTCCTATCCTTCCCTATACCTTTATCCTCCCATCATTCTGTTTCGTCTGTCCAAAGAATCTTATTCCCGAACCGGGCAGGCTTTTTTTTTTTCAAATGTTTTCAAAACTGGCCTTCCAGAGGTTTGCAATCCTTTGTACAGTATTTGTTAACACATTTTTTTATTTCCAATTTAGTTTTAGTTATATTTTCAGTCCAATGATGGCCTCCTTCACTTGCATTGGCACAGGGTTGAATGTTTCATTGAGAGCTTCACTGAGCAGCCCCCAAATGGAGGTTCAACATTTGAAATCAACTTTTATCTGCATCATTTTGCCACGGGCTAACAAGGAAATAGGCCACACATCAAGAATGTCTGAGTATCTGAAAATGAACAGCCTACGTGGAAAAACAGCTTTAAATTCCAAAAATTTCAATGCAATGCTTTTATGAAACACCGTGAATTAAACTTGAAAGTCCAAACCTCAGTCTGCTTAATTTCAAATCCATTGTGGTGGGACAAAGAGGCAAAAGCACAAAAATGGAGTCACTGTCCAAATACTTATGGACCTAACTGTACATCAGTGTGATAGGAACTTCCTAAAATGTCCCATTCACTAATATGGAACAATAAGGTGTGCACTGGAGCGGAAACAAGGACTCTTTCATCTTGTGTACGAACTGAAGGCTTCCAAAATGTACAGAGTAGTTAACAGTACGTAAATTACATCACTGACAGTATCAAGTTGATTTTGAATATAACCAGTATATGTTTCAACCAAACTAGTTAAACCAAAATTACATGGTCAGCAGGTTTTTGCTTTAAAGCTTTAAAATGTATCATTTTACCGACATCACAAATGATTACAGCGTTAGCTGTTGCAGCCTGGGAATGGGGCTGTTACATGTTCACAAATATTGACGGTGCTGTCTTCGTCAATAGAAATAGCATCACTGAATTTTGTTTTCACCTCAAAATGACTTTCAGAAAAATGCAGCACTTCACTTCAGAGCCAGGAGGTTTGGAATCCCCTCAGCAAGATCTGCCAAGAAGAACCCTCTGTCTGCAGGGAAGGACAAGTGGGCCCTGGGTGGAAAGAAGACAGATAGTTAGGCACAGGGAGGGGTACACCGCAGAAGATAGCAGAATCGCCTTGTTCAGTGCTGCTCAGAGACCATGTTTCAGGCCAGAGCCAAGAATTGTAGCTAAGCAACGTTAGTTTATTATCTGTCGTGACATTTTGTCATCTTCAGATAGTTCTGATAGAGTCTATTGTTTCAAAAAAACAAAAAACAAAAAACAATAGTAAGTCAGTGTAGCAAACATGGTCAGGGCAAGCCCCAGTTACTGGCCCCGCAGAGGAAGAAGGGTGTTTGCTTCTCTCCCTACAGCCCGAGTCATGCCTTGGGCTCGGTTGTCCTCTAGAGATTTGCAGAACACTTCAAAGACAGATCCCCTCTCCTTACATAAAGTATAACCCCCCCGCAATAAATATAAGAACTTAAGGAATTAATTAGACACTGGATCAAACACGGGTTAGTGAATTCAGCTCACTGAAGATACTAGCAATAGTCTAATCATATGCTGAGCGCTGTATACCTTGCCATGTGGGGTGTCTTTGATATGTATGTAGGAGCCTGTATTTCATATCAGATCCAGCATGACAGCTTACATTGGCAGTGTCCTGACCCCTCATCTTATTCACTGAGGGATATGTGGATAGGGATATTTTGCAGGCTTTGCTCCGCACACTGAGGGACAGCACCACGGCCTCGTAGAAATGCAAGGGAAACATTTCCTTGATATAGCAGCTTCTCCTTGAAGGCCTGTTCTTTAAAGAGAGATTCTGCCGGGAGGGAAGCTCCCAAATTCATTTTCCCATGGCTCACATCAGAGAAGCAGAGGTTCTGATCTGCCAAAGAACCTTAATGTTCTGAATATGTTATAGGTGAAACGGTGGGCCAGTTTTGCTGTAGCCTATATATAAAAAATGTGTTTGTGTGTATGTTGTATGGTCTGTGCAATGCCAAGGTGTTACCTCTCCTTCCTGACGGAAACATAATACCTTTATTTATAAGTACAGTGACAAATCATATCCTGTACAGTACAATGTTGATTACCCAGTGACACGCGCATTACTCTGTGTGTCGATATGGAGAGTTGATTCATGGCTGCTAATGTGAAAGGCGGGCTCTGTACAACATGCTATAAATGGATTGTATGGGAAATCTATGCCAACACATTTGTTCATAAATGAGAGTCTTTCTTATCTTTTAATGCCATCCCCAGATAGGGCGGCAGGCTGTTATTGACTGGAGGTCAAGCAACATGCCACAGCTTGTAGATTTGCTCTGAGGGGGGTGTATCAGAAAACAGGTAGACCGCATTTAGTTAGATAAGTGAAAAAAGTGCATTATTGACTTGAAAAAAATTGTTCTAATGGGACAGAAAATCGACTGATGACTAGGGATACTTATCCATAATTATAAAATACAACAATCCCGCCAGTTTAAAAAAACATTCTTCCTTTAGTAGTTAAAAATACTTGGCAATGCAGCAAAATGTATCGCCATGTAAATGCTTCTTTCTTATTTATCAGTGTGGCATTTTCTGCCGCACAAATCCTCAGCGACAGGTGAGGAAGAACCTTCTTCGACAAGAGGCTGAGAGATCATAACTGAGCTGTGAAGCAGCGGCGGCTGTGGGCGATGTTTAGAAGCACACACAGGCAGGATAAACATCAGACAGGACCGCGCCGGGCAGCCAGTGAGAGCAATTTTCACTGATTCATTTAAGGCAAAATGCTGCCTCCCAAACTAAATAGACTCTCAAACTCGTATTTGTTTTTTAACCTATCTCTGCCTGTGCACCTCTTTCTCTGCGTCGCCGTCACCTTTTAGATTCTCCTCATACGCACATAAGCACAGACACACATGGACAGTCAAGCCCCCCACTGTGTGCAGAACGTGTAAAGTGAAGCCACCCGTGCACCAGGCAGGGGAAGCCAGCATAAACAGCCTCCCCACCACCAACTATCTGCTGATCAAAGAGCCGCTAAACAGCCAGAAACTACAGCGGGTGCACGAGGGGAGCATGCACAGCAACACAATTAGCGAGCAGCACTTTTTTTTAATATGCTGAATTGCACTCTTGATCCCTGACATTTTCACACACAGAGTCGTGCGCACGTGTGCATACAAATTTGGTTAGTCTGCAGGAAACACACAAACACACAAATACCTCAACTTGTGTTTAATATTTCACACACACACGCACACACACACACACACGCACACATTTATGTTTCTATATTTATACTATAGAGAAGTAAGATGAACTGTGATTCCACCTGTGAGTGACTGTGCAATGGCATCAGCCACCGATCTTTAAGCTGCTCAACTGAAGTTGGTGAAGAGCTAACGGGGCAATGCGATGCGAGGAGGAGGAGGAGGAGGTGGATCAGAGGAAATACGGAGAAAAATCCTGGCAGGACAAAGAGAGAGAGGACGAGTGTGAGTGAGAGAGAGGCAGGGAAAGAAAAGGTTAACAAGGGGAAGAAGGTGAAAGAGGTGGATAAAGCATGGGAGAGAGACGGCATGCGTACAAGAGGGAATGAAAAACAAAAATCTAACCCTGATATTCAGTTTAATTAAACGTCTTCCCGGTAAGTGAGGTATCAGTCACTGCAGAAGTCATTTTTAATTGTAAAGCCCCCCTAAAGCTGGCAGAGAAAAGAAGAAGTCACCTCGTGTCATTAACAATTTATCAGCAGCAGTATCCACCGCCTTGGGCTCAACTCATCCACACCTGGAGCTGGTTGGAACGTGAAGAAAACTATAGATTCCAGGGAGTGTGCTGTTCCTTGACTGCAAGATGGTTCAGTCAATCATAGAAAAGGGATTTCAAATAAGATTTTGCACTGTACTGACTTTGTTTCAGTAATAGTTACTCACTTTTACAGCATCATACATCAGCAGAAGAACAGTTGTTCACAGTGGCTCACCAAGGATTATACAATGTCTCAGTTCCTGTGTTGTGACACAGAAGAACACGTTCTTCTTCCCAAAAATGAAAAAATGTAATTCATAACCATTGAAACACACCCTGTGCGGAGTTTGCATGTTCTCCCCGTGTATGCGCCGGTTCTCTCCCGGTTCTCCGGCTTCCTCCCACAGTCCAAAGACATGCAGAACGGGGTTAGGTTCATTGGAGACTCTAAATTGACCGTAGGTGTGAATGTGAGAGTGACTGGTTGTTTGTCTCTGTATGTGGCCCTGCGTTAGGCTGGCGAACCTGTCCAGGGTGAACCCCGCCTCTCGCCCCATATGTCAGCTGGGGTTGGCTTGATGTGGATCCTCCACCGGATCACAGCGTTTGTGAAATGGCTGTGGCTCACTTCACTGCCACTGCCTGTTCAAGTGTGCCCTCCAATGGAGGAAAACTGGTCACGTTGACAAAATAGACTCCTCCGCTGGATGTTAACGTGATTTTTCTTTTTCCCACCTGTATTTGGTCTCTACGAAAAAATAGTATTTTCACCTCTGACTTAACTGTGCCAAAATCAAAAGAAATATATGCACAGTGGAGAACAGTGCCAATATCATGTATGTAAACCTTGATCTAGCCCAGGAACAATTCAAACTGATCAGTGACTGAACATTTTTTTCTCTACCCTGAAGTCTCGAAACGTTATGTCTTATCGTTTGAAAATAATGAGAACAATCACAGACTTCACTAGCATATGTTCATTAGTGACACATTATGATACAGTTTTTGGAAAGGTCGCTGGATGATTGCAAGGTTCTAAACCAAATGCTAATTCAGTAACTGATTGGAAAAGCACAGTAATGTGATTAAAATGATATGCAGATGAGTTCTCATCAGAGCTGCCTATCCATTAATGAGATGATATTTCAGTGATATACTGTTCGTGTGTGTGTGTGTGTGTGTGTGTGTCCATGTAGGCAAGGCTATAAGTGTATGTACAGATGTGTATGTACGAGTGCACATTCACTGTCATATAAGAATATTCAATCAATCTACCGCTGCACTATATTACAGAGTTTGATTAAGACATGCTGTAATTAACAGATGAAGCAACTGCACTTGGAGCTTACATGAACAGTTCCTCTTCTCTCAGGAAAGTTTATAAAATGAAGTTATGTGTGAGAGCACGCGAATGAGCTATAATTAAAGTTAACATAGGTGCTTTTAATGTTTTCCAAAGAATTTGGTTTGATTCCCCTGTCCGCCTTGCAAGGCTTGAATGTGTATGCACCAATACTTATAACAAAAGTCATAAAATGTAAAAGACATTTGTGCTCTTTTGTTATACAGGAATAAAAGCCAATGTGTATGCACCTGATTCATATAGCAGGCTTATATTCATGGCATTGAACTAAGAAATGTAACCACTTCATCTTCTCCCCACACCATTAGCTTCATGATAAATCATGCCCCATAGTATTAAGTACTCTTGGCTATTCATGAAAGTGCACACATGCATCCACCAGGACCACAACTCAAGTCTCCCTGTCATTTATGGGAGTTACATGTCACTGACCTTGAATAATTAGATTTCCCAAATACAGACAAGTGGACATTGAGTTGACAACGCAGACATTGAATGGAGAGTTGAAGCACCAACATCATATAAAGACAGAACTATTTTTGTTCTTTCAGAGTCGTTTCTTTCTGCCCAGTAACCAAATGATGAATGTGCTTTGGTTCATCCTGGGACTCAATGGCCATTAAAGGGTGATGAAACAGAATGTAACTGCTCTTCTTTGATCAGTGCAAAATGTCAACAAAAAAAAATACTACTTTGGTGTAGGGGATATGACAGGGTAAGCCTGAGTATTTGTGTTATTTTTTTTAATGTGCACTGAATCACAAATCTCATTTCGCGCTGGTCAATGCCAGGGGAGTTCTGCATTTTGTCAACATTTATTCAGTCTTCATGTGGGACCTGTTGAGTTGAATCTGCAGTACAACAGCTGTCTTTACCAAAAAGCACCGTGCACATTTGAACTGAGCCGAGCATGACGGGCTACACAACCCACATTCTGCGTCTACAGACACTTCCAGCATGATTTGGCAGAAGTTAGTAAGCAGCTTCTCTGAAAATCCTGTCATTCGGCGTGGCCAATGCAAATTTACTGGCACCTACTGGAGAAAATCTTCACTTTTACACCACGGATTACACATGGGAAATCATGGTTTGTCTCCACTTTGATACGTTAAGTGCCACTAGAGGGCAGCAAAGACCAATCAACTATCTGCCAGTGATGAACCAGATAAGGATCCAGTGGCTCTGTGACGTCGTTGACCCCCTGAAAGTTTCCTCATGTTGATTTTATTCAGTCAGTGTTCTAAATCTGGCACTGCTAATTGCATTCAATGTGATATTCCTCACTCAGCTGTGTTTTTGAAAGTGATATCCAATGGCGTTTAACTGGATTATGCATTCATTATCAGTAACCAGAAGTACTGCCAACACGTCTCGTAATCACACATCCACAACCGACACTATTCTTATGATTCATGGCCTGTGAAAGGAAGCATTAACACTCGTGATGAATCAGCTGCGATTTTCTGGAATCACAAATTGTTTTTAATTGCCTCTTTGTATGAAGACAGACATCATCAGAATACGGTCAATCTGGCTCTCTTTCAGTAATTATATACATAAGTATACTGGTAAACAAGTTCATGAACACAATACTTTTACCTTTGTCACACAGCTGACATTCAAGAAATGTCAGCTCCGCATTTTGACTAAGCTCCGGCTGCCACAGGACCAGTCCACTGTTTTCTAAAGCAGGCCTGACATGTTTCGCGACAAGCAACAGAAGTTGACCTGGTTGTCCCTCCTCATTCAGTTTTCTCAGCAGGAACTACCTCCATCAGTAGCTGCAGATGCATAGTAATGGGCCCTGCGAGGGAGAGGGGGACAAAGGTCACATCAACACTGTTCAGGTTGTTTCACTATGGGGTCGGCACAACATGACATTAAACTTAATTCATTGGTTTTCCCCTATTTCCCATTTCATTTTCTACCGATAATCCAGAGCCTATTGAAAGATTGCAGTAACTTGAATTTTGGTAGAAATGAAAAGTAAACTTACTAATGAGTCTTCGGGCCCATTTCACCTTCAGGTGGACGAAAGGGTAGTAGAGGAGACATCCCCCGAAGATGAAGATGGCACAGTAGAGATATTCCAGTTCTGGCTTATCAATGATGGGGGCCAGGACCAAGTAGCACGACACCAGCACTATTAGGCATGGCAGGACAATCGGAACCTTCAAGTTATAACAGATTTACACAAGCTTAAGTGTTTCATTTTCACTTGTACCCTAGGATATAGAATAACCGATGATTTTAATATATTATTTAGTATATTGATGAGCTTGTACAGATCCAATTAAAATGTAAGCGGAAATCAAGTCCAGAACACATTTGAAAAATATATATTTGTAATAATTAGTGTATATAGTGCCTTTGTGTCTATCAGCAAATTTTGCATTTGTTGTAGTTGCTGTTAAACATTGTTGACTGTATTCCACTGATAAAGCCAGTATTGTCTAGATTAATCACTTTAAAAACGTATCGATATCAACAGTCTTACTACCGGTCAGTTAATGATGCCTTCACAGCACTTCAGCAACAAGGAGTTGAAACCATTTCCAAAATGGCACTGGACGCTTAATGTGTGCAAAGTGTGTTGCAGTTTCAAATTAACAAATTAAATAACCTGAACAAGAAGAGCTGCTGGGAAGAAATCATATAAAAGAGGGGTGATCTCCTAAAAGACGACCAGAAACTGTGGCTTGATCAGAAATCCTCACCTTCACCGGTCTATGGAGCTCCTTCCTGGTGAATCGCATCACTATGAGAGCCAGTGATGTCAGACCGTAAAACGCCCACTGAGCAAAGCTGAAGTAGTTAATGAGAGTGTTGATGTCTGCTGGGATGATGTAGAAAATAGCCAAAAGACCCTAAAACATAAAACAATAACATGCACCAAACAGTGAGACATATAGTAATAGAAAAAATGTAGTTTTATACTTCAATGGACAAAAAAAAATCTGAACGCATCTGATCATGGAGTGAATTATCAGCCCAAAATTATAACGATAAATGAGTCAGATGTTAAAACCTAAAACTGAGGAAGTACATTTACACATTTCTGCAGAACTCACGTTGAAAATGAGAGCAGGCGATGGGGTGTAGCGCTTTAGACTAATATAGGATAAAATTTTCACCATGTGACCCTCTCTACCAGATACGTAGGCCAGTCTGTGGGGAGAGAATTATGTTTAGTTATGTTTAGTAATTGTTGTACTCTACCGTCTTGTGTTTTTTTCCTCCTATTTCTGCCTCTGTCCTTTGGTCTGCCAGGTTTTTCCACATCTGATACACATTAATATTCTCACTTTCAACTTTATTTAATTGTGCTTTTGTTCTCATGAACACAAATGTACACTTGTATACATCTGTATTTCATTCATACAATGTGACGGTTGTCTCTTACCGGCCAGCAGTGAAGCAGCTTCCATTGGCAGAACCAAATGTGGAGAAGACAACAAAGAGAGGAATGATCCATGACACAGGGTAAAGGACTCTGTCTCCAAACGTCTGAGGAGGAGAACAAAAAATATATATACTTAAAGACAAGGGAGAAAGACGCAAATAGGGTAAAAGAAAAATGTAACTTATTCATATAACCATCAAACTTTGCCAGTTAATTACTCCGATTAGGACAATTATTTTTTTGTAGTACATGTTTTCTTTAATATTGAAATTGTAAACTACCTAATTAAGTGTGTGCTAGTTAGCCTAAAATTGCAGAACCAAAATCTGAACATTGAAAAAGATCAGGTTCAGGTTTTTTCTTTGTGGGAATGAGAGCTAGTTGAAGAGAATTTTTTAAGTTCAGTTTCATATTGCTGCCATGTAGCAGTTGATTGACACTCATCTCACTTGAAGGCCTGTGCCAGAAGTGTTGGTCCGTTTGCTTCCACTGTCGCTCAGAATCCCATTTGAATCATAGCAGACAGAGGCGAGAAACACTTGACCACATTTAAAAATACAAAAACTTGACTGCATTTCCGCGCCTTGCAAGAAGTCGTTAGTCCTGTTTCTGTTATTTGTTAAATGTAGAATGGCGTCTGCCTTTGTGAAGATTGTCGCCGGTACTTATGTGGAGATGAAGCGCAGTGATGGACGTAAACACCAGGTAATGGTGACCTCGCTGAATGAAGAAAACAATAGCATCACAACGGAGTGGATAGAAAATGGAGACACAATAGGCAAAGAAATTGACTTGATGTGGCTCCAGATGAGATTACCCCTAGTCCAGAGACTCCAGCCCCCGTTCATCCACATGTGTAAAGGTCAAAAAAATCGCAAAGAACCGACGGATGATAGCATCTACTAGGACACTCCAGCCAGGGATAACAGAGTGATTCCGACCGGGGCCAGACCCCAGCAGCCTCAGCAACCAGAGCCGGCACCACCGACCCCATCCCAGCGGCCTGCACAGCCCAATAAAGCTCAGACACAACAGCAGCTGCAGAATGCACGGAGGAAGTCAAACTGTGTGAAGGCGGAGAAACTGCAGGAGAAGAGAGAGAGGCGTCGGCTTCAGCTCAGGGAGAACAGATCTCAGGAGGTGGACACCACTCCTCACAATGAGATCGTGTACACCAGTCTAGACTACCGGCCCCTGACCACAGCAGATCTGGCTGAAGAGCACAGAGTATGTGTTTGTGTGAGGACACGTCCACTCAACAAAGAAGAGTTGGCCATGAAAGATTTGGATGTGATCACCATCCCCAGTAAGCACGTGGTGATGGTCCATGAACCTAGACAGAAAACGGACACACTCCTCAAGTTTGGAGAACCAAACCTTCCGCTTTGACTATGCTTTTGATGACAGCACCACCAATGACACAGTTTACAGGTTCACTGCCAAACATCTAGTGGAGACCATTTTTGAGAGAGGCATGGCCACCTGCTTTGCCTTTGGGCAGACGGGCAGTGGAAAGTTAAGCTGAGGGTTTTGGAGGACGGGAAACAGCAAGTTCAGGTTGTGGGGCTTCAGGAGAAGGAGGTCAAGTGTGCAGAGGATGTCCTGAAACTCATAGAAATGGGCAACAGCTGCAGAACATCAGGGCAGACCTCAGCCAACACGCACTCGTCTCGCAGCCACGCTGTATTCCAGGTCATACTTCAGACGTCGGGGAAGATGCACCGCAAGTTCTCCCTAATCGACCTTGCTGGAAACGAGAGGGGGGCAGATACATCTCGTGCCGGCCGCCAAACGCGCCTGGAGGGAGCGGAGATCAACAAAAGCCTGCTGGCGCTCAAGGAGTGTATCAGGGCTCTTGGCCGTAACAAGCCCCACGCTCCATTCAGAGGCAGTAAGCTGCCTCAGGTCCTGAGAGACTCCTTCATCGGGGGAAATTCACACACATGCATGATTGCAACAATCTCCCCTGGCAGGAAATCCTGTGATAGCACACTCAACACACTACGCCACGCCAACAGGGTCAAGGAGCTGACGGTGGCCCCCAAACCAGATCAGACTTGTTGTTCAACCCTCGACCTAAACAAAGTTCTAATTCATTTGAAAACCTAACTCTAAGCCTCAGACAACAACAACAACAAAAAAAAACAGTTCTTCTAGTTGTTGTATTTCGTCCACCTGCCCCGTGATTTTATCTGAATTTTCAGACTTTTTATCTGAGTTACGGCTCAGCACACATAATGTCATTATAGTGGGTGATTCGTAAATGAACCACTCACTGTTTTAATCGCACCCTCAATCTTGATCTGGCACATGGCATAGAAGTTGAAAGTCTCAATATTTATTCAAACTCCTCTGTCAGATAATTTTTTCTGTCACATTTGAATTCTCAATTATTATCTAATTTTGACATTGTGAATCTGTTTTCGTTTCCATTTGTTAAAATTATTATTTTTGGCACTCAATTGCAATTGGGTCCTATTCCTGCATACCCTTAAGACAATGACTGGCTCATATCAGGGCAGTTGATTTATTATTTGATTGAACACCACACTTACTGGCCATATTGAAATAAAAATTAAACTTCATGGCAATCCATGGCTTTCAACTACCCTACAACCATGGCAGCCTTCCATCTTCCTTACCACAGCAACGGCTGGAGACAACAGCAGTTCAGTGGTGGTCATAGCAGTGAAGTAAGCAACGTTGACCAACATGTAGCACACAGAAACCAGGGGGATCCCAATGAGAATGGCGAGAGGCAAATTCCTAAGAGTAATTAACAAAAACATTAGTGATTTAGCAGGAAAATGTGTTGTGCATTGGACACATTTTAACAGGATACATGCCGTGCTTGAGACAAACGAACGATTAAAAGATTTGCTCTTTTTCTGTTCAGTGTTCCTATGTGAACTGTGCTGCACTTAATTGCCGTGCCAATATGCTTGCTCTGACTTGAGCTCTGAGTGTTCAGACGTGAATTGTAGAGAGACACCTTAAAAACTGCTACTTAAAAAGTGTAGCCTTTTAACACTGAGTCTTCATCTTACCTGTAGGGGTCTTTCAGTTCCTCTGTGATGAAATTCAGTTGATTCCTGGGAAAACAATGCGAGTGGAAATATAATCAACATATATGTCTACTCTGAATGTAGCATCCTGCAAATAAAGGCCAAGCCAAATTGTAATATCTCCAAATTGGGTAGTTATTGAATTATAAGCATACATCTCCCAAAACTCTAAAGGCTTGATCACTCTCTCCTCTGCACAGCAGCATGTCAAAATATGCATGGCCTTGACAAGACTAGTTTTACTTGCAGTACTGACCCTATATAAGGAATCACTGTAATCCCGCCTCAGCATTGTCAGTGTCAGTAAATGGTAAATGGACTGTATTTATATAGCGCTTTTCTAGTCCTAAAGACCACTCAAAGTGCTTTACAGGAAAGTCACATTCACCATCATCGAGTAGGTTGGCGGACAAAGGTTGGTGGACAAACAACACTTCCTCCTGAGCCACAGCCGCCCATGTCAGTGACATGGTATGTTATGACATTTCATACAGACCTTTCTAATCGGCCCTATTGGTTCTAATTGTTTTAGCCTTGCGTGTGCATGAGTCAGTCACCAGTTCAAGTCGCCTCAGAAAATGCGACCAGGGAGCGTGGATACAACCTTCCAAAATCACACAGCACAAACAAAGGAACCTCAGTCAGGCAACAATGCTCTGCCTCACACTCCTGCACCAGGAGGAAGATGGAAGGGGCAAATAAAAAGTCACAGCTGGTCACAGCACAGCAGACGGGCAATGCTGTGGAAACCACGAAGCTACAGTGCAGACAGAGACCTGGGGAAAGAGCTCACCAGTGACTGTTCAGTTACAGTAGGAATATAATCTATAACACTCCACAGGTCATCCTTATTAGCCAAGAGGTGACAGGCGTCACCTGCTGGTGCTCTGTAATGCACAAACACCTATCTAAATCAACACTTACAGCTTTTACAGTGCAAGCACGGACTCATTAAAGGTTACAAAATATAACCAAACATGGGGAGACACGGTGCCGACACAGTCCATAGCATCTAATATGCAGAGGACCTGAGTGAACTGCTGCCATTCAATCTCGAAGGATTTTGATGGTTGCCATCACCGAGGCTGACTGCATTGTCTGTGTGACCTCAAAAGACCTGGTATCTGGTCTGAGAGAATTTAGCCGCTATGGTTGATTGTTTCCGTAACTGCATTGTATGGCCTATTCTGGAGACAACAAGAAGATTGTGAGAGGGTTGACTCTACATATTTGTGCAGCTGAAAGGGAGGCTCACGTGTTGCTTTATTGTGAAACTTGTGGAAAAAAGGGTGCCACTACAACATGGGGGAAAAAAAACAGAAAACTGGATGCTGAAGGGGTAACAGTGCTCCTCATATTGAGTCAGCAGGAAAAGGCACTTCAGTGCATTACTTTATGGAGGAGCAGGGTCAATCCCGTACATCCTGTTGGGGGGGGGGGGGGGGGGGGGGGGGTGTGAAGTGTGAGTGTTACCATCCATCATAAGCCCAAAGCCCATTATAAAACGCCAGTCCATATGCTCCAAACGATGATGATGTGCCATTAAATGCATTTGACAAAGTCACAGTGTTTCCTGGAAAGGAGCACACGACAAATACATGAAATACATTTATTTTTTAAATTGACGTTTCATCACATTACAAAAGTGAATCAAAGGCACTGATGGTACAAGAAAACTCACCTTGAGCCAACAGAACAATGCCAGCTACCACTATGACGGAAATAATGAAAAGTTTGGCTGCAGTGAAGAAGTTCTGCAAATACGTTGCCAGTCTGACACTGAAACAGTTGACTGAGACGATTATCACTGAGAAGAAAGAAGAAATTACAAGATTCTTACTTTGACATTTGAAATAAATGGCATCTTAAAAAGAAAAATCAATATTTATAACACTTCTATCACATATGTCTAATTCTTCTTTGTTTAGGTTATTTTACAATAAATTTGAAGTTTTACATGATCAACAGAAATGTTGAGTTTCCGTTCACTCACAGAAAGGTTCGTGGAAATCTGTTCCGTAGTTTTTGCGTGCGGCACTCAGTGGAGCGCATACCTCTGCCAAGGCCCTGCAGTCCCCTTATATTCATTCAAGAACCAAATTGCACACTAATAGATATCAGCCCCCAAAATATGCCTGATCAACAAATGTTAAAGAACGCCCTATCTCACAAATATTGAAGGAAGTGTGAAAAAAAATCCTGGATCCGCTCCTTCATGCAGATCTGTGCCATAATTGAATGGGTTCTTTTGTTGGGCCATCCTTCCACCAACTTTCCTGGAAATCTGTTCTGTAGTTTTTGCATAACCTCTTAGGCGGTGGTGAAGACCACTTAGACAGCATGTGCAGTTTACTGATCCTAACCGTTGACTCACGGGATTACAGGAAAACTTACCTATAGCTGCTGCTGACAGACACTTGGTTACTATAAGGGGAGGAGTGCAGCCGGGGTAGAAAGGAGTGGAGGCGTATTCTGCAAAGCTCAGTGTGATGATGGCAAAGGAGGAGGGCTTCAACACCATGACAGTAGTCCAGGAGTAAAGGTAGGCTACGAGGGGTCCAAAAGCCTCATTTAAATATGAATAGTCTCCCCCCGATTTGGTGATCATGGTGCCAAGCTCGGCATAGCACAGTGCCCCTGTGCAGACAGACATACAAACACATTTAGAGAGACTTTGTAAAACAGACTAAAAGAAGGATTGCGTAATCCTTGCAGTCATTTGATAATCTAAAATCTGTGTTAATACCATTATCCCCAAGCAGAAAAAACAAAACCCCCAATGGTTAAAATCAGACTATGAGACTACAGGTAACTAATGTCAGACTTAATGAGAAATATGTCTTAGCCCTAAATTGCCTCTGAAGGCTGTGCCGGCAGTGTGATAAGGTGACAGAAAAAGCACGGTTAAATAGAAGTGCTGTATGACTGTGTATGTGAATGCCTGAATGTGACTGTATTGGAAAGCACTTTGAGCGGTCGATAAAAACAGAAAAGCACTATAGAGCCCATTTACCACTTACAGTCCTTTTTTTTTTTTTTTTTTTGATGAAATGTTTCCGGTGGGATTTTATTGTCAGGTGATGGAAAAATGAGGATGGCAAACTTATGGGGACCTGATTACCATTAATAAGTAAGCTCACAATTTTAATGACACAGGACTTTTTAGTGTGTTTACGATTTGCCAAATTAGAAACCAACAATTTTATGCTGCCAATAAAGGACAGAGTCCCACATCTCAAAATTCTGAGTTCCTAACGTGCAGCTTTGCTTTGTGGAAATCTTGGCATTTTTACAGCAAACAAAACAAACAACTAATGCATGACTAACGAATGAACGCATGACTAATACATCTATTGTTGATAGATGCAAAATCACACCGAATGAACTTAATGAATGTAGAGCAACAATCACACATCCCTGACAAAGCAGTCCACTCTGTTGTTGACAGTTTATTTTGTCAGTGTCTCTGCGTCTATTAGTCATGTCATTCTGTCCACCGTGGCCCTTCAGAGAAATAATTATAACTTACAGCATTTTATGAGCACACAGAAGATTTGTCTCTCCACTGTCCCCAAGAACAGTGATCGCCCCCTGTTGGCTGGCTGCATTATAGGTCATAAATCTTTTGTTTGGGCCTCTGGCTTGACGAACAAAAGATCTCAGAAAAATCACCTCAGTAATGGAAGTTAAACCTGACAACCTGCCTTACTTATTAATAGCAAGGAAAGGATAATCTATGTTTTGCTTTAGAATAATGAAGTTATTTAAAGTGCCATAAAGTCCTACAAAAGCAATAGTATACACAGCAATCGTATCTGTTTATAATCTGCTCTGCATGCTGCTCCATAGTGAGGAAACACCAAGCACTCAAATTCCTGTAATCCCACCCCACTTGGGGTTTCGCCATCATAAACATACATGTGGGGGAAATAATATTAGACCACCTGCCCCTGGTACAACAACACGACTCCGATGCTGAATAAAGTGGTGTACTGGTTTGGATGGCATTCTCACCCAGAGTGGCTAACACGCCACAGGCAGCCCAGATGAGGAGGCAGGGTCCCACAGCTCCGGAGTACAGCAGAACAGACTTAGGAGAGATGAAGATCCCTGAGCCGATCATAGTCCCCACAATCAGACAGGTGCCACTCACCAAACCGACCTGACCAAACACACACAGAACAAAAGTTAAACGACATTTGAACACATTTGAACCTGCTTGAATGCTATCTGCGGTGAATTTCAGAAAAAAAAAACTATTTGGAGGACTATTTCATCTTTACACAACCAAAGCTAAAAGGCAAGTGAATATCTGACTAGATAACACACATCATGTGGATAAATTGGATATTGGAGCTTCGTGTTGACCATGTTGTATAAACTTCAACCTTAAGCACTTGATGACAGACGTTATTTACTGCAGTTTATAGTTGCAGTTTGTTAGTTGTTTAAATTGCACTGAGATAGGGATTTTATTGATTGTGAATTCTGATGTAGGCTGCTGTTTTGATGCACAAGTAGTCTACCTTGCTTTTACTTAGTGAGCGCACGGTCACATCTACGCAATTATATGTTTTTTTCACCCCCTTGCTTGCACAAATTGGAAGTGAATGTGAGGCAAAGATTTGGCACTGCTACATTTGGGTGTGTGTGACCGCAGCCTCATGCCAGCACCCAAAATCCTGTAACAATTTGTATTTAATTTGTAATATGAGAGTTATTGACTGATATAAAAACGTCAATGCAGCCAATATCAATGAACACATTTGGTTTTACAACCACAACATCACTGTTTTTATTCAATGGTTTCGGCCTAGGGAAGAAAATGAAAATCGCTTCAGTGCTACATGTCCAGCACCAAACAGCAGAAAGACAAAGTTAGCAAGTATAGCTGGTAAACAGAGGAAGGCCTTTAGCAGCTAAATGTGTCAATTCTTTACTCAGAGGCCAAAACCTGGAAAAATAGGGAGAGAGAATATAGGAAGTGTAGACTCTTAGTCTTGTTTTATCTGAACACATAAAAACTTAATGTCCACTGTCATGGGTTCTTGCTAATATTTAACCCACACACACATATACACGTGGATTTTATCATGTTGGGTTCCTTTTTTTCCTTCCCAGCTAACCGGATAGGCAAATTCACCTCAGGGCTTAGGGAGCTTAAGGGGGCCTGGACAGCACCACCGACTGGATCATTGTGGAGTTAATGTGTGGAGATGGTTGTGGTGGTACAGCCGGGTACTCAGTCACAGCCCCAAAAGGTACGGATGGGGGATCCTGCTGTGTGAACATCTAATGAGACATATTCTCAGGAACACCCACACCCACACCCACACCCACACTCACATCTTTTTGAAGCACAGTGGCCTTCATCAGCTGTTTGTCTTGAGCATGAGAGTCAATGCTGTGGCCGGTGGAGCCGTTCTGCGACTCCTTCCTCTTCCTAATGCTGTCTTCATCCATTTCCATCTGCTAGTGGCCAAAAGAGCACAAATCCATTTATTCTTTTTACAGTTGCATTAACTTTTACATTACAAGTTGCAGAGTTTGATGTCGCAAAAGTTAGTACATCTTATCTTTATTTCATTTATCAAAGGTCATCATACCCAGTGATAAGGTTTATAGGGAAATACGCAGCCCTGACAATAGCAGCACCATTTCCTTTCATCTAACAAAACAATGAACAATGAACCTTTAGCAACGCTTTTCCTCAAAATCTGCAAAAAAATGTTGTTTTCTGTTTCCGGGTGAGTTTTCATTTCGACATAAAAGCACCACCATAAATTCAAAGCAACTAGTGTTTCTGTTCACTGCAGATTTCATTTAGGAGATGTCACACACTCCCCCATGATAATGTTATGTACGATTGTAATAACTATCTAACAAACATGACAATGCTCTGTCTAGTTTACTATGTAACGTCAAAGACTGACAGACTGATTTAAATCAGAAAACGACTTTGTTAAAGAGCTACTTGATATATGATGATAAATAAATAGATACATATTTCAGAAGATCTTTGTACTTACATATGACTTGGACTGAAACCCCTTCAGTGATGCTCCTTCAACCTTGAATGTTTTTTTGTTTTTTGTGGGGGTTTTCAAACCCAGGTACGTTGATATGAGCTCTCAAGGGATACTGAGCCAAGTTAAATATAAGCAAATGTCTAAAGGAATGTCTGGTGCAAATGAAAACCTGAGCACACCCTGGTGGGAGGTCCCGAGATCCGATTGGACCCCCTGGATGAAAGGGAGGTGGGTAAAGACATGAAAGGAGAGCGAAGCAAAGATAGTTTAGTTGAGAGTTAATGAAATCCACTGATCAGAGCTCAGAGCGGAGGTATTATATGCAGGTGTAATGGCAAGTTACAAATTATCCTCTGTACAGGTACAGTCCAACAATCCCATCAAGATGCTCCTGGGACTCACAAAGTTAAATATGACTGATCCAACATGAAACATTTCATTTTTATTTGTTTTTACACCGTTTTGGTTTCCAAGAAAAACTCTGAAACACTGCATTCCCTCCTGTCGGAGCTCACCAGACCTCATTCACAATGCCTCTTTGATACGGATATGTGATACCCCTGCATGTGTGTCCATGCACATTTGTGTGTGGATATGTTTGTGTGTTACATTCCCCTACTTCTACTCTGTCCCTCCATCTCATATAATCAGTCCTCTCCTGTTAGAGAAGTTGCGTTTTATGCTTTAATGTTAAAATATTTATCAGTATATAATCAGATTTTGCTCTACGTGTCTACACTACATGTCTATACGTGTGTTTGTGTGTGTGTGTGTGTGTGTGTGTGTGTGTGTGTGTCATTATAACCTTCGGAATGAGACAGGGGGTTTATTCTAACATCCACCCTAACACTGACTGCAGTTCTCTGATGCACTTGTCGCAGTCACAGTTGCTGCATGACAGCCTCGCCTGCTCATGGTAATCTGCTAAACAAGAACAAATTTTCATATAAACTCAGTAACCCTGAGAAACAAGAACTTATGACCAATAACAGGGTGCAAGTTTCAGACACATTAACTAGGGCTTAGGATCTGATTATGTGCATTTACAGCCAAAAATTCAGACTCGGTGGACGGCGTTCTTTCAGTGAAACATTTTGGTACAGAGTGATGAATTGTCTCTTCAGACAACAGGAAATTGTGCTAAAAATTCACTGCCAGAAAGTGCATTATCAACAAAAATGACTTTATTAAGAAATGGGTATCAAAACCCACTGCTAAACAAGCATCGGGATAAAAGACTAGAGCTGGGACTGACCAACTTTTACTTTCTCTTCTCCCCTGCTGTCTTTCAACAGATTTTCCTGTCTGTTGCAATATTTCAACTAGTCTAGTTTGGACAAAGGCAAATTCGATAGAGATTTTGTGAAAACCTTAAAGTTGGCCCTTATTCCGATTGTGACGAAAACTGACTTTGCACTGTTTTCAGAAATAGCACCAGAAATATGCCATTATTGATGCAATTATTGCTCTTTCTTTGTCAGGTCAGATGCCTAATGTCTCATTATTGACTCAACAGCTGTTGGTTGTCCTTGAATTACCTGGATTACCTCAAATGTGGTGCAAAACCACACACAAAATGTCAGATTTAAAAAAAAAAACGGAATAGAACAAGTTCTGTAACAGACACGTTGAAAGAAAGGAAAGAATGACAGAACGTGTCTTTGTGCAGTACCTGTTGCTCTGCAGCGCTGCAGGTCATCCGGCCTGTAGGGGGCGATAGCGGCTCGCGTTTGTCCCGATCTACACCACTTCCTCCATAAAACACGGTTTGGATGAGCTGCAACTTTGAAAAGCGTCCGGGGACAAGTTAAAAACAAGACTCTCTCGGGTGTCACGATGAACACCAATCTGAAGCACTGGAGGGAGGCGGCCACCCTCATCCTGGCCGCAGGCCGCAGGCTCGGCGCGGGCATGTTGCCGTCAAGGACGCCGGAGTCAGCTGCTGCCGGTTCGCCGGTGGCCGACAGCTGTGGCCGGTCACACCTGCCGCCCAGCGCCGCCTTCGACTACCGCACTTTGCTGCTGAAACGGAGCAGTAAAAGTGGATACATGCCCAGTGCGTATGTGTTTCCCGGCGGCAAGGTGGACTCGTCGGACTTCTCAAGCGACTGGCTGGACATTTTCGAATCTTTCGCGGACTTTCCCAACTTCGGCCTGAGATGTGTCAGGCAGCCGGCGGGGACCAGACCTCCGATCTTCGCCACGGACCGACGGGAGCTGGGCTCCCCTGTCCCGGGAGAGGTGGCCCTCCGGATCTGCGCGCTGCGGGAGACCTTCGAGGAGTCCGGCGTGCTGCTGACTGTGCCCAAACCGGAAGAGGGGCGTTTGATAAAGGGCATCGGGGACAGAGGCGCCACCGACCGGGCGCGGCACTGTGAGGTGAACGGGATGCACAGTGGCGAGCTCCACAGGTGGAGGTCCCTGGTGATCCAGAACCCCTCCAACTTCGCCAGGATGTGCAGAGAGCTGGAGGTGCTGCCCAACATCTGGGCCCTACACGAGTGGAGCAACTGGCTGACTCCCGAGCGCAAAGACCTTGCGACCAGGTTCGACACGGCCTTCTTCCTGTGCTGCCTGCAGGAGACCCCGCAGACCCTCCAGGACCGGAAGGAGATCGAGCGCTTTCAGGTGACCCAGGAACCAAGTGCGGTCCAGTTGTTGAGCACACGTGACAGTGTCAAATGCTGCTTCACAGAGGTTTACTTTAAGAATACAAGTGAAGATGAAAACCAATAACATGTAGTCACATGGTTGGATTCAACAGCAGTTTGTTGAAAGACAGTTGTAAGGACGGAGAAGAAGAGCAAAGTCCACACTGGTCTTTCCGTGAGTTTAATTCTGCATCTGCAGATGAACTATTCAAGCACATAACTCAGAAAATGAGTAGAGAAAAAAAGAAATAGCAGTGTCTCATACTCGCTGATTCGATCACATAATGCTAAACCAATGCTGGGTTACATGTTTCCACCTCAAGACGCGGCTGACCGTGTTGTGTTCAAGGCCATTAGATCTTGTCCTGTCCGTCAGACGTTCATCCTGCATCCGTCAGTCAATCTAGGTCAGAGGGTTATAGGCAAACTGCATAGGAACTAGACATTTCCACCAGGGGTTTCCACTGCTGCCGTTCTCACACGCTTGTCAGAGTTTTTGTGTGTTGATAACCAAAGAGGACAGATAGAGCTGGTGCTACTGTAGTGTAGTATTCGGTGCCATTTAATGTACCAAACTAAAGGGGGAGAAAAAAAAACTTGCTTCTCTCTGTGTGTTTCAGTGGTCCACACCTTCAGAGGTCCTGCAGAGCTTCCAGGCACAGGAGTTGTTCATCCCCCCTCCACAGTTCTACGAGCTCAGCCGCCTGTGCCGCTTCCCCTCGTTAAACGACCTCCACAACTTTGCCAGCCAGCGTGCCACAAAGGGCTGCGAGCGGTGGATGCCCATTTTTTCCATAGAAGACGATCAGCACATATCACTGATTCCAGGTGCCGATTGTGTTTTTAACCAAATCCATATCCAAACCAGCATAATGTTTCATTGACTAAATACTGTTTGGCATTCCTTTATTCTGTGGCAGACGACTGTGAGGTTGTGTTGTTATTTGGAGATGGTCATTATTTTATAAGAAGGTCACTGATTAGGTGGATCTTTGCTGATTATTTTCTTATTTCATTTTTTGCTCTCTTGGGCTCTCCTGTCTTTCTAGGTGACAAACTTTACCCATTGGGCACTTCGGAAAAGACTCAGGTGGAGGGTCCTCTGGACGATTCTGCACTGCACCGCATGGTGTTTTCGAATCCATATACTATAAATCTACAGATCACCATCAAGCCAAAGTTCAACCACCTGCTGCCAGTGTTGGAGCCAGCCTCGTCAAAAAGTCAGCTTTGACATGGAAAACCCCATGAAACAACACAAGTTTCATATTTTTACAACATCAACCTCTCCCTTATTTTTGCATTTTCTGGTTGTTTTATCAGTTTTGCCACATGAGCCTGGATTTGTTTTCATACAGACTACTTTGGAGGCCTGTACTTAGAAAGCAAGTTCAACATAAGATGCAGATAAAGTTGAATGTCAGTGTGCTGCCAAAGCAGAGAGGTGAGGAGAGATGAGACGTTTTAATGTCCAATTGGGCAATTCTTTCGAAAGTGTTTATTAATAATCATGGGAAACATTTAACTGTGTCGATAATTTATTTTAATAAAAAACAAATACATGTAGTATTTATTTATCCTCATTTCGTTATGAGCTACAGTGATAAGATAAGAGAGAAAAGGCATCATCACTGTCAGGAATCTTGTCACGATGATGAAAGATTAGGAATTAAAATGTAGTTGTAAAAGTTTGGATTTGTTTATTAAGTGTGAAAAACTCTACCTCCGTTTCTTTCTGGAAGCTCTGTTCTAAAACCAGAGTGGACATTTGGGAATGTCTGGAACAGCAAAACAATTCCACCCATCTCTGTTGCTCCTTAATATTTGTCACTTTATAGTAAACTCTTGTGTCCCTGTCAGGATCCTGTAGGAATGATGAATTTGGAGAGGGAATGAAGTGCTGAGATGTCTGATGATCTTGACATGGCAGGTAGGAGGAAATAGGGAAAGAGAGAAAGATAAAGAGAGGTCCAGAGTCAGGATGCTTATATGTCTTATTGTAAAAAAAAAACAACTAAACTAATGGTTTTTAAGTTTTACCCAGATACTCGTTTTTCATGGTTCGTGGTTTCGTTTACTTAGAGTTGGGTTTAGTGTGAGCTGCTTGGCTTTGTTTGATTACAGAAGTTCGAATGAGACGGAGGGATATGACTTTGTCAGTGTCTGTTGTGTCAAAGATGTTGTCAAGGGGAACAACAGTTAAAAAAGTCCTGCGTGGCAATAAATCTGGCAATAAATACAATAGTTCCCTTTTAGAAATTATTATTTTTACCAAATTTGGCTTGTTACCATAGTAACAGGTAGGCTGCTAGATATATCAAAGGGATTTAGAGACAACACCTGCAGCTAGTAGGTGATGTGGTCCCTCTCAGTACGAGGGCATGTGTCAGTGGTGGAGGCCCTGCAGGGCACCCACCCTCTCTTGTTTGTGTCTTCCTTGCTTGCAGCTGTGTCCATGACATTAATGACTCATAAGAAATGATATCTGTCATATTGGTTGTACCCCGTGTCTGCCATTCATGAATTAATTTATTATTAAACATGTATTTATTTAGTTTTACTTCAGAATTTGGTTTTGATGATGCGGTCTCAAAATTCATATGATGGTTTCTTGAGTTGTGTGTAAAGGAATCTGTGCCTATATGTCTCCTTTAACAAAAAAATCTATTTAATAAAACAATTTGTACACTGATCTTGTACAAATTGTTATATTAAAGGGTGCTGCGATGAGAAAAATAAGCATGAAGAGGAGGGATCAGTTGAAAAGTTGAATAAACGGCAAAATGTTGTGGCGACCCTCTTTGAACAGGCTTCTCTCTGCAGGAGCCTGAGAGGAGGAGGAGTTTGGTCGTCAGGGAGATTCACCTCACCAGGTCTGGCTGCTCTATGTATGCTGGTGGCATTCAGCCAGTCTCTCTATCTCTCTCTCTCTCTCTCTCTCTCTCTCTCTCTCTCTCTTCCCCCCCTCTCTCCCTTCCCGCTGGTTTGGTTGTATTTTGATGTATGTATAATATATGTTGAATATTCCCCACTCGCCCATGTGGGTGGTCCTGTGTTTCCTCTGTCAAGAACAGGGTTCAGTATAGTATCTGAGCCGTTTCCTAGGACTGCGCTCTTCCGGACAGAGATCTTGGATCTTGTTCCAAGAATCTGCTGGAGCCACTCCTCCACGTTTGGGGGTTACAACCCGAGTGCTCCGATAACCACTGATAACGTGTGTGTGTGTGTGTGTGTGTGTATGTGTGTCAGAGTGGGAGTGAGTTGAAATAGCACTGCTCAATCATCTGTGCTGTTTGAGTTTGAGTCAGTTGAGGGTTTCCATGGCAACCCACAACCTTGGAAACCCACTATCTTCGTCCAGATGAGGTGATGATGCAGTGCTTGTGGGTGTGTGTGTGTGTGTGTGTGTCGTCTCAGTGAACCATTTGTTTGCAAGTGACAGCGTGAGGAAAATACAAGGCTCTGTCATGCGTAAGTTTAAATGAAATGCTTCCAAACAACTGCAGAGAAAGTGGATTTACTCACCTGTAAAGGGTAACATTTTTGTACCTAATGAAGCACATACTCTAAAACTTTCATGCACTTGCTATTTTGAGAAGCCGCTTGCATAACAGAGATCTCAACAAAATCTTTTCAGTGAGCACTGAAACAGTCTCAAACTTTCATTCGTTTGCGGACTGTTGCACGGAAGTGCAGAGTTCCAGGAGGCTTTATCACATCCACTATTTTACCCCATGTTTAATTAATCGCCTTTTATATTTTTGGATCCCTGGATGACAATGTTAGTCTGTTGTGATCTTAAAGAGATGCATGACTTACTGTTAACAGAGGTTAGTGCCTGTGTAAGATGACAACAAGGATAAAGACGTTATCTAAAAGCCCATCTGTGAATCCTGTGTGAGCGTTACATGCCACTGATTTTCATGCATCAAAGTCCTGCCAAAAAAAACAACCCTCTCAGCTCTTTGACCTCAGTGCTTTTAGGAGTCTATTTTAGCTTTTTACAATGGTTTTCCACAGCTTGTGAATCTCAAGAGCCTGAGAAGAGACAGACAGACAAACAGGCAGGAATGGGAGATAAAACAGTAGAAAGCAGAAAAGGGCAATTAAGTCAAGATGGTTGCAATCTTATTCTGAAACCTCACAGGGTATTTTTTTTTTTAATAAAAAGTTTAATTGTGCTGCAGTGAATCCATTACTCCCACAAGGAGTGGGGCTTCTACTTGGAGGAGGAGGGTATAGCTGTAATTAAACGTGATCCAAGAGGGGTGTGTTTACCGTGTACAATTATCGGAGAACCTCCTCAAGAATGGGGGAGGAGATGTTTAGAGTCAGTTTACAGATCATATGATTTGCAACTGAGTAGCAAATACATTAGACTTTTCCATTAGAAATTCACAACAGAGCAATAATTTAAAAAATAACCGTGCATTTTTAAAATGATGTTGACAAGTTAATGTCTTTTATGGATAATGATAGACATGGATTTATTCATCCCCAGATCACTCTGTGTTGCTGGCCCGACAGAGGAGACACAGAAACCTTACAGATAGATGGGAAAATTATTTTTTTTACGTCCACAATTATCTGTATCATTATCATGAATATATATTTTTAAATAGTGTCGGACGTGTGTATGAGCTTTGCTGTCTAATTACTGCGAGAAGTCACAAAACGTCCGGAAAATGGGTTAAAGTGAGGGGGGAAATAAATAAAATGTAAATTTATATTATAATGTCAAAACTTAGTTCACGAAATCCTCCAAGGTTTGAGAAGTTAAATACACCAAACGGAATCGCACTAATCTCTTTATGTTTCCATATTTGTGAGCCCTCAGCCAGTCGTCGGTCTTTGATGCCACCGGATTGGGATTTCTGACTTGAAACAGTTTGAGTTGACCCCAAACTTTTCTGCATTAGTTCTTCTGGACCCTTCGGTGTTCATGCATGGTCCAGGACAACTACCCCTCCCCCCCCCCCCCCCACCCCCACCCCCTCTGACCCAACAGCCAAGGCGTTGGCTTTGGCAGCCACTGGGGCTTCAGTTCACCTACGTACTGTTCTTAGGATTACCTTCAAAGACTCTTACAACTAAAACCATTAGGGAGCTAAGTACCGGTGTTAGTTTCCTTTCCATTTTAAAACAAATACCATTTTCACCTGGGTGGTTACGTCTAAGATAATAATATTCTATTTGAAATACGACTGTGCACAGTTTATCTGGCTGTGCAGTCATTAAAAACTGGGCTAAAACCATTAGCTTTAGGTCAAAACAAAAGAAAGTGTCAATAACTTCTCCCTTGGTCAATATTGGTACAAAAAACTGATTCGGAGAGGTCCAGTAAAACCCCCGCGAGAACGTTCTTCAAACTATAAGCATGTTTTCAAGTTGTGTTTCAAAAGTTTTATTATAATAAATATACTTGATTGTATGTACATTATCTGACACAGCAGTAGACTGTATACAAATCCTCTATTCACATGTTGTGATGTATACATTCAACACTGATTGCAAGAGAAGAAGATGGAAACCCTGTAAAGAAACATGAACAGGCTTACAGTGAAAGAGTGCAGTAGTAAAAGACCGCGGGCGTCCCTCAGGTCCCAGGGCTCTGAAGTAGCACATTGTGATGTGATGCAATGAAGTGAGACGCAGGCCTACTACAATCCGACTCTACAGATTTGTTTATGGCGTATTCAAACCGTGCTGACAAGGAGTGTAGATCAGTGGCGCCTTGTTCACATCCAACCTGTGTGGTGTGAAGAGCAAAGGTTAACAGAGGACCCCTGCTCGATCAGTGTTAACACGACCCTACTTTCTCCGACTGTGTGGACCCCCTGCTCCTCAGAACACGACCGACTTTGCTGGAATAAAATCACACATGTTAACGCATCAACCAGCAGCCCATCAAGGGGAATACTTAGCAGGAGGATACGCCTGAGCTTTCCCACTAATCCACCTGGATTACGTCTTTTATATCATCCTGATGGCCAGACACTGTCACGTAATGGTATGTCTTTTACGCAACGCCCCCCCCCCCCCTTCCAAAAATAGGATACCCCCTCTGCCCCTCCAAATTCTGCTCTGTGCGTCGTCGGTCCTCCCCAGAGTGACACACAACGGCTATGTCGTTCTACATTTTTATCTAGTGCAACTCCTCGACTCCACCGAATACATTCACAAATCCAATAAAGATGAATAACTTGTCCACACAAGGAGGCAAACAGCTCTCTCTCTCTCTCTCTCTCTCTCTCTCTCTCTCTCTCTCGCGTGGAGCCGCTGTGCTGGCAGTGGGCAGCCTGTCCATCGGGGTGGGCTGCCGGGGGTCCGGGACAGCTCAGGACATATTGATCACCAGATACCCCAGGACCACGGCGACAAAGACGATGATGACGAACCCGGCCACGGCGCAGATGGTTGCGAAGCCAGTGTCCCTGCCGCCTGCGCCGTCCTCCTCCTTCGGCTCCTCTTCGCAGATGGAGATGACGCCCACGGAGGAATTCCCCACGCTCATGTTGGACTTGAGCTCGGCGCCCGCCTCCTGCTTCGCCTCCACGGCCCACGGCGCCACCTGGACCTTCATCTCCATCTCCTCCATCATCTGGCTCACCTGGGTGATCTCGGAGCGCAGGTCCCTGAGGTCCGCCGTGTCGACGTTGCTGTCCGCCTCGTACTTCATGTTCTGCACGCTCATGGCCCGCGCCGCCACGGTGGTGGTGCTGCCGGTCATGCCCGTCTGGATGAGGTGCCGCGTCGGCACCTTGAGGGGGAACTCCTGCCCTATCTCCAGCGACCTCTTCATGTCCACCTCCAGCAGGTCCATGCTGCTCGAGAAGAGCACCCACAGGCGCTCGTACTCGGCCCGGTCCTCTTTGCTGATGGTCTTGTCTTTGAGCAGCGAGGTCAGCTTGGTCCGGTTGGCCACGGCCAGCTCCTGGGCCTTCTTGCGGGTTCTCTTCAGCTCCTCTCGCAGGTTCTGCGAGTCCGACGTGCTGCCCAGGGCGATGACCAGGTGCCTGTAGCAGGCGGTCACTTTGTTCAAAGCGTCCAGCATTGTTTTGCACTCCTCTTTCCCCATGGCTGATTTTTTTTTGAATGTTGTGTTATGTCCTCGTCAGAGTTATGGAATGTAAACCAAAAAGAAAGAAAGAAAAAAATGCCTGAGGAGAAATGGCGAGCTCGTTGCAGGCTTACAGTGGTGGAGACGTCGTCCTCGCTTCAGTTTCCACGGGAGCACATCCCCAGCTCTACAAATCCCCTCAACGCACCAGTCAGAGCAAATTCCTCTCTATCCATGCTCTTTCCTGTCAGCGAGCAGGCACAGAGAGCGGCTTAGAAATTAATGCGACCGTAAATGGCTTTAGGTGCCATCGCGCTTCGCCACTCGGGATCAAACGTCTCCGGAGCGCCTCTCCTGCAGGACGTACGCGAACGGATGCGAAGCAATCCAACCTCCACTTAGTTTGGGTTTTTTTCTTCTTTTGTCCTGAATGAGATTGCGATCCAGATTCAGCCACAGGTGTCAAAACACCCAGCCTGACTGTTGTTTGTGGAGAGAGAACAAAAAAACCAAAAAACGGTGCGTCTCTCGTCAGCAGCTTGGCATAAGTCCGCACATGTTGGAAAGGTGGTGTGGTGACGCTGGGGAAAACGGAGATCCTCGTTCAAAAACAGTCGGCTGAGGAGCCTCCACGCGCGGCCAAACGAGCCATTGTGTTTTGGTTCGTGCGTGTCTGTACCGGGGGAGCTGTCCACTTCAGCACCCAATCGGTGGGGATGTTTAAATACCAGCGAGCGCCTTCCGTGGTCACATGCGCGCACGAGACAGAGCCACTCGGCTACAGGCGGAGAGGCAGGCAGGCAGACGCAGCAGCTCCTCTCCCATTGGTCTGCTCGCGCGCGTAAAACGCACCATTTTATTGGCTGCTGCGGTGCCTGATGCGGGCAGGGCCGCGAAGCCAATGAGCAGCGATGTCAAATCATAAAGCCCTCACCTATCTGCCACTGTCTACCTGCCACTGTCTACCTGCCACTATCTGTCTGCCACTATCCGTCTGCCACTGTCTACCTGCCACTATCCGTCTGCCACTGTCTACCTGCCACTATCCGTCTGCCACTGTCTACCTGCCACTATCTACCTGCCACTATCCGTCTGCCACTATCTACCTGCCACTATCCGTCTGCCACTGTCTACCTGCCACTGTCTACCTGCCACTATCTGTCTGCCACTGTCTACCTGCCACTGTCTACCTGCCACTATCCGTCTGCCACTGTCTACCTGCCACTATCCGTCTGCCACTGTCTACCTGCCACTGTCTACCTGCCACTATCTGTCTGCCACTGTCTACCTGCCACTGTCTACCTGCCACTATCCGTCTGCCACTATCTACCTGCCACTATCCGTCTGCCACTGTCTACCTGCCACTATCCGTCTGCCACTGTCTACCTGCCTCTATATGTCTGCCACTATCTGTCTGCCACTATCTATCTGCCATTAGCACGACCCCTGGGTCTGTGTTTCAGCCACATCCAGAGACAAAGTGATGCCTCGGCTGGTGACTTACACGATCCTCACTGGGCTGATGTGATTTCGAGATTCAGGTCTGCAGGATCAACGGGTTTAAAAAGGCAGTGACAAATGTCACTTAGTCAGTGCTCACCTCGTGTCTTCAATTTACTTGGTTGTATGTAGAACTGAAAAAGTAAAGCCTCAGATATTACTTCTTTTTTTTCTCTGCGTTTTGCGTTAGTTGTGTGTAAATTCGACCCACACACCTGCATGTGCACAGTTTGCAGCAGGAGAGGATGCCAGTTGCTCACAGCATTAGCTAATGTGTTGTTTACCCGGTTGACTCCTGCTGGGTTGAGAGGTGACAGGCAGAGTGTGGTGTTTGCTCTGGTTTGCTCTTTTTGCATTATTGAAGTGAACGAGGCCTAATGATCCGGTGACTGTCGTGTAAAGCTAACGCACTAAATGGACTGGAGGCCCAAGGAACTGAAGGGAGAGGCTCATCGCTAAATTACTCCCGCTCCTGCATTAGAATTGATGTTTTTATTCCATTTATACCTAGTTTGGAGAAGAAGAAAAATATGAATGCCATAGCCCCATTTAAAGCCCCAATTTAATTGTATAGGTATCTGCTCTATTGGGACTATGAACTCCATTTATTTGAAGTGCTGGTAATGATGACAGTGCTGTCATATAGCAAATATCTGGGCTGAGTCAGATGTTTTGTTAAGATCTTATTCTCTTTTGAATCTGTTTCCACAGCAACTGCTCACCTCAGGGCGAGCGCACTTATTCTGTTCTAATGGTGCAGGAAATCATCAAGAGTCACTCTCTTTGTCTCTCCGATTGTATTTAGTCTCACAGCTTTGCTGTTGTCAACAGACAAAGTCATTAAAAGGTTGTGTATTTCCTCACGAGAAATATATTTGTCCAAAGACATAACCCTGTGGCAAGTTTTTCTAATTTATAATCTTATTTTGTGCAATAAGTGGAAAATCAGCCAAAGACAGTGATAGATAAGATCCATGGCCTGTTGACAATTCCAAATTTGGACTTTCCTGTCTACTCAGTCTCGACTTAATCTCCTTTATGTGGAAAAACGTCTGACGATGTAAATGCAGAGTTGCAGGATTACGTTGTGAAATTGGCCGGACTGTCTGTTGGTCTGCATTCCTAAAATAAGGCTGCTGATATACCGATCTGATAGTTTTACATGTCAGGATTAGACAGACATGCTCTGATTGCTCTTAAAGTCAATACATCCTGGAAAAAGTAATGTGATTTCCTACGCAGAGGCTCGCCATGGTTTGCTGTTACACGAAATAGAATTACAAAACAGGGGCAGAAAAATTTGAGGAATTTATGACAAAAAAAAATAAATAGAAAATAGCTGCACCCAAATCAAGGGTGATGTTGGGTTACTTAAATAAATGACTTGACCTGGCTTTGTGTAATATCAAATGGAGGCCATGGTTTACCCAACCATAGGTGAGTAAATCATCACCCTCAATGCCTAAAAATGAAACTTTTGAATATATAACTTCATACACTGAGGACATCAAAGAATTTGAATAGCAAACAAAGTATGAAATCTATTTTTGATTATGTAAAAACTGTGGGCGGCACAATGGCGTGGTGGTGGTTGCTCACAGCAAGAAGGTTCTTGATTCGAATCAAGGTTCAGACCATCAAGACCACCATGTGTGGATTTTGCATGTTCTCCCCGTCTATGTAATATCAGCTGGGATTGGCTCCAGCCTTCCCGCTACCCTCAATGGATAAAGCCTTATAGATAATTGCTGCATGGATGGATGGTTAATACTGATGCGTAGGAGTCAGGAGACCTGCATCAGATAGTATTTCATGTGTTGGTCGGACTTCTTGGATGACAGGCTTCATTCACAGTTTGAAGAGCAGAGCCCTCAGCTCAGTGAGCAGAGTATTAACCTCCAACCCTGTGGACACAAATTGTGTCCAAATACTTTTTTCACAAAGGGTTAAATAGATTATAGTATATGACACCAAAAACTTTACCGACATAAGAATATAGACAAGAGAATTGAATCACTATGAAAGATGAGCAAAATTGTCCCCAGGTTCAAGAGGTTAAGATGAAGAGGACACCATAGGGGAGGAAAATAACTGATGCTATAAAATGATCTACAAACTCTATAATCCAGATTAGCAGGTTCCTAAAGGTCCTGGGATTAGCAGTATAATGCCCACTAATGTATCTTTTAATGGAGGATCTCGTCTCACTCTCAGGCATTTTAATTACATGGAATCAATGGTTTTAGGCAGGAAATGGACCCGGCTGAAAGTCACGATCAGATAATGGTCAAAAGGCAAGAATGTCCTGAGCAAACACATCCGGAGAAGTCTTGAATAACCTCTGTCGGCCCTGTTGATAATCCCAGTAACGACATCCTGCTCTGATTGCACTTTCCCCTAGCATTCCTTTATGCTTTCTAGATAAGGCCCACACAAGTTGTGGGCTGCGTAGTGCAACACAGAAAAGTATTTGTCTTATAACATTTTGATAAAAGGCATGTTGGAGGACTGGAGAAAAGAGCACACACAACTGGACACCTTGTACAAGAGCTATTCCTGTTTGCACTGTTCTTGCATTAAGACACTATACTGGTGTTTGTTTGCATGTTTCTGCAATAAAACAAAGTCAAGGGAGAACTTACAAACTCCTCTTTGAAAGCATCCTTGCATCCTGAGTGAGGTCCAGGACCTTTAATGTTGTGAGTCAGTTGTAACCACAAACCTCTGACCCACTGTGTGGTCAAAATATCATGTTCTATAAACCCCACTCATTTGCCTGCTCTAAGTTTGACATCTCACTTCTAAGTGATGCCCACATATGGTGGTAGACTGCCCTGTGTAGCCCTAATCTTACACAATCACGAAAAGCCGACCTGATGTCTTGTTCCTAGTGTATCGGGGGAAAAACACATTAAAAGCCAAAGATTACTTGTCTGGGCCCCAGATTTAAATTTCGAAGTACGTTGCAGTTTGTTTTAAGTGGTTTGGGACGGTTTAGCGGCGAGGCAGGCGGATGAGGGAGCCCGGAGATGGAGGGTGTTTGTGGAAGTACGCGGAAGATTCAGTCAGTCAGAAAAAGAAGCAGAGCACCGGGGGTGGGGGGAAGAGAGAGAGAGGGAGAGAGCTAGAGAAAGAGGAAGTCTGTCTTTGTTGAATTATTGATGGACCTCATCCACTATGTGGTCTCTTACACAGCACAGCAGGCAGCAGTGGGGGTGAGTCATGCCTCAACTCCATGAAGGTCCAGACTGAGGAGGATCTACACTCGACCTTGACTCCTTATACAACTATATTTTTGCGGGACCTGTCATTGATACAATACATTCCCTGGCCCCTTAATGTAACCGCAACCTTAACCTAATTCTACCCCCAATGCTAATGACCCCCACCCACCCACCCACCCACCCTCTCTTCCACCCTCACTGGGTGCTGCATCACTTTTTCCCTCAATCAATACAAAGCTTATGTGAGGGCTTTTAAGGTAAGCCTAGCTCTTCTTTTAATAGAGGGTTGAGAGGGGAGCATTATTGTGTGCGTGTGCGCGTGTGTGCGCGTGTGTGTGTGTGGTGTGAGAGAGAGAGAGTGGACTTGAACCAATGATATATAGCCACCCTTTTGTCATCTTAAAGATACCGTCACAGTTTGTACACCAACTAACTAGCTAACACCAACTAATACTGAATGGACATATTTATGGTGTTCATTTTTTTATAGAAAACATTTGTTTTCAGTCTGGGTGGTGGCAAGGTTCAGGCCACTGAGGCTGAGAGTAGTTTTTTCCTTATTTAAAAAGATAACCTACATTTCCTCAGACAGGACTCATAGTGAATGTCTGAAACTAAACTGAACGTATTTTTTTTGTTTTGTTTAAAGTAGGGTGGCGTAAGCCTCCCTATAGTGCTGCAGTATATAGTACACTTTCCATGCTAAACTGAGATGAGCCAAAAGATCCGTGGCATCTGCTGGGTCAAGGCTTATCTCTAATCCTGTCACATAAAAGTAACTCCTGAGAACCAGAGGGAGGATTGGCGATAGTGAATAAGCCAAGTTTGGGGACTGATGTCAGCGCAACAGGCTAAGACACATTATGTATTCACTGTGAATGATGCTGATTTAAATTAGCCTCTCTATAGGTTTCTATAGTCAATACATTACTGACCTTTAATGATCCTTAGCTGATTTTGTTATGTGTACTACGACCAAGGAGAACTAATGGCCAATGGGGGCGGGGGGGGGGGGCATTGTTGGTCCTTGCTTGTTTCACGCTTGCAGTTTTTGAAAAGCCAACAGATTGCCCTACTGAGAAAATCCCCTCTAAAAGGCTTCTAGGTTGGATTTGTGTGTGCGACGCGAAGGTGGATGCAGCAAAGATAAGCCTGTGCCAGGTCAGCGGTCATTCCATCATTGCCCGGCTCGTAACATCGTGTTACTCTTCATGCCACCGTGGACGAAGAGTCCCAAAGGTCAAAATGTTGACATGTCTGCTCTGACCTCCTGTCAGGCTCCATCTCTCCGTCATGTTTCTGTGTCGGAGGGAGAGTTTGAAATCACACATTGTTCTCACAGTGTAGACAGATGGTTTTGTGTACAGACACTCCAGTGTGGTCAGAATGTGCATCAGCAGAATTAGACGTGGGTTCATGTGATGTTAGAACTCAATGTCAATGACAACTGCATACATACATATTAATGACATACTCTACACTGCTATGCCTTCAAAAAGAGGAGAGAACACAAATCATCTTCATCCTTAATCCAATTTTTTTATAATCATGATAAAACTGACATTGATCAAATCGTATTTATGGATTGTCAGATATCATGAGTGATGTATATATTCAACTGATGTATGAGTACTAATTTAATGCAACAATTTTAAGGCTAAATACTTTAAGGCTTTTTCCGATCCCTTACAATAACTACACATATATTCTATGATGTCGTCCAACTTGTATGGACAAATATTCCCATTTCTTTTCTTCTTCCTCCTCTCTCTTTACTGTGGATAACTTGATGCCAAGCAGCTTCATTTAGATCCAAATACCAAGGCAGTATCACTTGAGGTGCTTCTCTCTTTACGAATTATTGAAGACTTTTCTGTATGCACCCTCTGTTTTTCTTTTCTTGTACTCTTCTCTCTTTTTTTTAAACAAGATATTTCCCTCAGGTGGCACGTCTCCACACACTGCTCCTGACACGACACAAAGCAGTTGAGGCCTGGTTGTGTGTCTTTGCAGAGAGCACAGTTTGACTTTGGAGAGGGGAAAATGTGCAAGCAATGAATTGTGATTATAAGTTTGCTTATTTTTAAAGGGATTGTTTTACAGTTTCTTTCAAATATGTTTATTCATTTAGTTAAAAAACGCTCAAACAGTCAGTTGTTCCATTGTTGTGTTTGAGCTAAGCGAACCGGCAGTTGGCAGAAGCTCTGTATCTAATCGACAAACATGTGGGCCATATATATCTTCCCTCCTAGCTTTCAGCAAATAAACGTAATAGTCAAAAGAAAAATATTTGGTAATTTTGGTTATTCTGGTAATATTTGTGTTACACAACAACCACTGGTGTAGTGCTGCAGAAGCACACGAGAATCAGACTCCAGCCATGCTTCAGCATTACATCCCCGAAAGTCAGTGAGTGAGTGAGAGTCGAGGTTCCTCATTGTCCCTTACTGAGTATCTATCATGTTTGGTACAGTGGGATTCACTCTCCGGCACTCACTTAATCGTGATTCAAAGATACTGGCTGTTTTTTAACCTTTGTTAATCCTATGTGTATAGTTTGTATAATATCCACTTATGTAATCAATGAGGAATTTAATCAAAGCTCAAATAATCATCATCATTGAGTGTCTGTCAGCCGCCCACTCAGGAACTGCCTCTTTGTGTCCCGTCCACGTGTCTTTTATCTAGAGAAACTTAAATATTTGGGCTTTTTTTCATAATGCAAACATATATTTGCAGATAACTAGTTGATAAATATTTTTTTTTTCCAATTATCATGTATTTTGTTGTGGACATTTTGTGTTACTTGAACATATAGCGCTGCACCCCTGACGAAACACGATACCCGAGGTAGATTAAAATACACCATATCAGCATAAAGTGGTTTACTGAGGTGTTTATATGTGAGGCAATACCAACACATTTTTAAACACCCATAACATCTTAATCTATTATTGTAATTCATGTGGAAAACACATTTTTAAACACCCATAACATCTTAATCTATTATTGTAATTCATGTGGAAAACTGCCAAAGTGGGTTAGGGTTAGGACAAAAAACTGAATTTTGTCCTACCATCGGTCTGGGATTGTGTCCTGACTCTGAACTCTCTTGCGTGTGTCCTTCTCTCTCTCACTCATTCTCCAAAAATATTTTCTCTCATAGCCTCTGATGTGAGCAAAGTCCTTCATCTCCCCTTTTATTCCTGCACCATACGCACAGACACAGACACACACACACACACACACACACACACTGACAAGGGGATCGCATCACATATTCGCTCCAACCACTCTCATCTCCACTCCACTTCGCTGCACTTCATTCCAAAACCTAGCATGTCAACAGAGGGTGATGGGGGGGATGCGTCGAAAATAATAAAGCACATGGGAACCCATGGCCCCCGGCGGGAGATTTTATTTGTTACATGAGCACTTAGCATTCATTATTTAATCAGATAACAAGGCTCCCGATTGCATCAAGAGTTAAAATCAAATAACTCTGCTTGTCTCAATTGTTATTCACATTCTCTAAAGCTTTTTGTGGTTCGTCCAAGTAGGAGATGTTAGGTGGGGGGGGTGTACATGAGGTGTGGGTGGCCTGTAGGAGGATGCAGCGGACAGTTTACATGTTGCTCCTTTGGCAGTCAGTGCGATGCTCATCTAGCCATAATGGAGCGAGAGATGTAGTGCTGGAAATGGAATGGGCTCCAGTCCCCTGAATCAGCCTTTAAGCTGCTTTAGAGGATTGCTGGGTATTTTTTTCCCCCTCTCCCTCCCTTTAACACAGACAGCTGATATTGTCTGTGAACCAGAACGGGAGAGGGCAGAATCCCTCAGCTCTCACTGCGCAGCCGCAGACACAGGGCAGGGAAGGGCCAAGCTGCTTTGTCTTGGCCTTATAATCCTCTCTTGCGAGACACGTGACAGCCCCGACGGCTGCCAGGGAGGTCATGCTGCTCCCTGCTCGGGACGTGCTGGCACAAGTGGGCACCTGCACCCAGGTGACCACGAGGAAAAAATGCTCAGGTCAAGCTAAATATTTAACTGAGCCAGACCGTGGCCTCTATTTTAATGATCCGAGCTCATGGCGCATCTATGGGCTTTAACAGTGGAATAAAGGGTTGCTGCACCAAGCGCTTTAAAAGAGGTTTGTCATTTACTGTTAAATACTACGTCTCTGACCAGGTTTTTGTAAGTAAAAAGCCCATCCACTGTCAACCACACCTCATACCACACCCTATGGCCGCTCAGGACAGGTGGAACTATTCTATATGTAACAATGTGTAGGTGCTTGACAGGAAAATGACACAGCTTCAGTTTGAAACTTTTTTTAAGGTTTTGCCAAAAACATTCACTGAGTTTGGGCTTTTGAAAGAGACTGGGTTCAGATCAGGCAAATCACAAGTCTGTAAAATATTAATTTAACCACTTGCTCCTCTGACCAGAACACTGCAAAGGCAGCTGATTTGAAAAGTATCCACACAACAGTTATATAAGTGTGACAGAAATGCATGAAGACTCAAAGTTCCTTGTGAAAGTTAAGGCATTTTAAAGTTTGATCATTGTTTTGATGCCATATAGAAATGAATGAGAATGGATTTCTGATTTGAATGGTCGAAAAATACATCCAGAAACTGACATGCGTAAATGGAAAAGTATATTCAAAAACATTGTTTATCTCCCTTGGATGCACTTAAATTAATTAATTTTAAGGGAGATTTTCTGTAATTTATTCAAGGCAATATGTTATTAATTTACACTTCATAAAAAGACTACAGAGAACATAGAACTTTTATCTATTCACACTTGGTCCAAACACATAAAGTATAGGTCTTTACTTATGTTAGGTAACATGGATACCTCCCTATTTGCATGCGTAGATAAATGCATACAGTCAAATATAGGCCTACATGTCCAGGAACATTTTCCTGCAGCACCTTTTTTTAACAGAACATCATCCTAATCATAAAATAATATTAGATAATGTATGACTTTAATAATCCCATGCCATGGAAAGGGTGTGAGTCAAAGGCATCAGGGAAGAGGTAGAATAACAAAGTAAATCAAAATACTTTAAAAACCTAAATACATTATATACAAATACTGCCTTGGCAGAAGGCAGGAATGTGTAGAGGTTTGTATTAAATAAGGAGTCTGACTGATAAGTACACTGTTGTATGATTTATGCATTAAATACCACCATGTACATATATGGTTGTAGTGAGCACAGTCTTGCAGGACAGTAGTGCAAGTAGTAGCCCGTTTGTTGTGATGTTGTGATGGGAAAACATCCGCGCATTAAATTGTGTTGTTGTACAGTCCGACAGCTGTTGGGATTATGGTTATTATTAAACGTTTAAACTGTGGTCCTGAATACAGTGCAGCAGCTCAAAGTTTACATGGCGGGTGTCATGCACGGAGTTTAGACAGTAGCGCCCACGAGTGGAGAAATTACATAGACGCAGGTTCGTGGGTGTAATTCTGTAATGATCCACTGGGTGGCGTCGTTCAACAAAAATATTATTTGTCTGGCCATTCGCGAAGAGCGCCGGAGAAAGCCGAGACGGACCCCGGAAGCGCCGTCGTTACTGCCCGCCGTCTGTCAGAGCGATGTGTCGCCGCTGCAGACACGGCTGCGTGGGAGCTGGAGTTTCGCTGAAACGGGACATTAAGATGTATCACGAGGACGAAACAAACCAGGGACGTTAAAGGTCTGTGCTTCGACTGCTCGTCGGGAGGCTCGGCGTTAGCGCCCGCGGCGCGGGTACAGCGTTGGCATGCTAGCCCTGTTAGCTTCCGACCGGGGGCTAGTTAGCAGGCGAGATTTATATCAGACATCTGTCAGACTGCACGGGGAGTGTCGCGCGCGCGCGTGTGTGTGTGTGTCCGTGTGTGTGTGTGTGTGTGTGTGTGTGTGTGCGTGCGTGCGCGTGTGTGTGTCCGTGTGTGTGTGTGTGCGTGCGTGCGCGTGTGTGTGTCCGTGTGTGTGTGTTCAGTTTCAGTCACGACCTTCCGTCGCAGCGGAGAGGGGGAGACCCGGGTCAGTGATATCTCCCCTAATACGAGGGGTCGAATGAAGAATGAGAAGCTGGTGATTCATGTGCTCGTCGTCTGATCTCAGTCACACCTCACCAACTAATCTGCTCGGGTGCTGCTGTGGTCAGTGGTTTGTCCGGCTGGGGTCAAGGCTGGACCCCCTTTGAACGGTGCTATCAGCTGCTGCTTCACGAAAACAAGGGAGCGTGGTGAACGGACAGTTTGGACGGTCGCTGCTCGTCATCGCGGTCGATGCTGTTAGTCGGTATATCTGTGGTTTGGAGGTTTGCACAGAGACCTCTGCTGCACCGAGGTGGTCAGATCCCTCTGGCCTGGACTCATTCATGACCTCATTCAAATAAGCGTCTAAGCAAATCCCTGATCACACTGCACATGCGAACCTGCGATGCCGCCAGCCTGCCACGAACAGCCGGCGTGATGGGCGTGTTTCCTGGGGGTCGGGGAGGAAACCGTTGCAAAGTCCTGGGCCCACTCCTCACGGCCTCGTTCAGCCAGAGAGAGGGAGCAGGCATTAAGCATAGTGTGGCAATGTGTGGCAAGTGCTAAGTGTATACACATTGTTGAAACTCTCCTGTCTTCCCTTCGACTTTACTTTCCGCTGCACAGTGTGTACCTACCTGCACACACACACGTGTAGAAATGGTTCAATCTGTCAGTAAACATAACTGTGATGAAAATAGAGCTGTATAAGACGGCGGCCGTTTGAGTATGAACTGTGTGTGTGTGGTGATCCCAAATTGTGGAGACTTAACACATTTGTGTCTGTGTCTTTTTTTCAGGTGGTGACCTACATGTCAGTCCACATGTGTATTTACTTCCCCGTGCTGGTCCAGGAGGTGTACATCCCAGCATGCTATTGTGAAGAGGACACCCATTAGGTAGGTTGCTGCCACTTCCCTTGCACAGCAAACAGAGAGAGACGCTGGCCTCGTGCCATCTGTTCTTTTGAGCGAAAAGCTGGAAGAGTTGCATTCTTCCTCTTTCCTGGGAGGCTCTGAGACGTAAGCAGACTCAACAGTCCGCCGACAGAGAGCGTTTACTTGACGAGTCATTTGCAACCCACTTGAATGTTTTGTAGTTTCCTGCCTGTATTGCTAATCTATTATTCACAGCGGAAATCTCAGTGTTAGAAATTAAACTGCCATTTGTCTCCAGAAATGAACAGCAAGCCTTCGTGGATTTAATGTGGACACGGACAGTGGTGCTGAACAAAAGCCCACATCAGTGAGACACGCAACTAGCCTTTGTTATGACTGAGTGTGTGACAATTCTCGCAGCACAGTGATCTGAGCAGGACGACACTTGACTGTTAGTTAAAATAGAAGAAGAGAGATATAGAGGGAGAGGGGGACCAGTGGCTTTTGTGTGGTTGGCCTCTGACTAGGATGGGCAGACAGCTGGAACAGCAGCTGGTGTGGCATTAATGGACTCGCCTTTCATTGACCACAGAGAAATCAATATGTCTTAAATTAGCCACGAGCATTTTTCTGCCCTCCTAAGAACAATGGTCAGTTTTATTAGAAAAACAGCATGGTTCAGCATTGGTGATGTGACCCAAACGACAAGGTTTGTAACTGAATAAAAACACACACACACACACACACACACACACACACACACACATACACACACACACTTCACAAACATCATTGCACTATTCCGGTCACAATTCACATTACTGCAATTATTCTTGACATTTTTCTTTATTTCATATTCACATTTCTACATTGCAGATTGGACTGTAGATTGGGTTTTGTAAGTGGATCTTAATTCAGAAAATGCATGCTTGCATTCTGCTCCTCTGGTTCCACTGGCATCAACTTTATGAATATCAATGTAACTCCATCAACACATGTAAGAGTGCTTGGGCTCTTGTGCACGTCGTGCAATGAATTATTCCCACACACATCTCGAGGTGATTCTTACTGATTGAGCGCCTTGTCTCTAATATTTCCCCTCTGACAAAAAATTGGTCTCTATCTGTTTTCCCAGTGTTTGCAACATGATGCAGTGATTAAATATTCCGAAGCAAAGTGTGAGGCAACTCAGTCAGTCAGTCAGTCAGTCAGTCAGTCAGTCGCCATCATCGGAACCGACTTTGTGGATAATGTATTTATAAGTTGATGCTCTTAACTGTGGCCTGGATCCGGTCATGATCTTTTTTTGATAAAGAACAGGATCAGTGCTTGCATCATTCAACTATGAACACACACACGCAGGACATAGCATCTTGCCAGCCCGACAGGACACTTCACATCCAGCCGCAATGTCATTTCATTAATAGTTCATATCCTGGTAATTTTATATCCTGATAACGATACATATCATACTCGTTACTCGTACCTTTTTCTGGACTATGTAAATTTGCAGGTATAAATCGTAACAGAAGCTGTTGCCTTTTTTCGCGTCTCTTTGCGTCTTGTAATGTGGTGCTTAATTTGGGGTTTGTTTTAAGCACTCAGCTGTACTTTTGTGGCTCCCATCCTTAAACTCTCTCTGTACTGTTAGACATGATTCTTGCATGTCATGTCATTCAAATTTCCTGCCTGCATCTGTGCCGCTTGGAAGAACCCAAAGTGTCGTCCAAATGAAGACAATTTTTGCCATGAGAAACGCAATTAGTGGCATAGTGACTCTAGAAATAGAGAATTATGTGTTTTTCTATCGTCCCATGATATAAATTGTTATTATCAGGCTTTATAAAGCCATCAATGATTCTTTAAACATAAACAGCTGCTGATCTTTATGAGGATATGTTTGCATATAATCTGTGTTTGATATATTATTATTCCATTATATTTATCTATTTACTCTAATATGTTTTTAATAGAAAGCCTCTTATCATTTGAACGAGTTACCGTGAAATCCCTGTGTGGCCCGAACGGGGAGACGTACTCTCTGCTTTCGGCGCTCAGCTCTACCAGACCTCTTCCCCTTTGGCATTTCAGTTTTTCAAGCAATTTGAACAACACCCACTGAGATGGAACTGGATGCAAAAGCACAAGCTAACAGCAGTGTGGTGGTTAGAAAGCAGTCTGGTTGGCTAGTCAGCGAAAAACTGACAGCTTGGCAGAAATGCTAAATGCTAAGCAAAGGAAGTTTAGAGGGAGTCGAGAGGGAGTCATTCGCTTCAAAGCATTACATCCGAGTCTGCAGGAACACTGACTCAACAAATGAAATAATCGCCACTTCCTTACAATTCAGATCAGTTCTGTAGCTCAGGGATGATTTATTACGAATGTTGACAGAAAATAACGCGGTAAACGACAGTGTGTGAGTGGGTGAATGTGAGTTGTCCTGTATAGGGCTTCGAGTGGTCAATAAGACTAGAAGAGCACTAGAAACATACAGTCCATTTACCATTTGTTTTTTTACAACAGAGAAACCTATAAAATCCCAGGTTATTCAGTATATTTGGGTAGCACCTTGTTGTATTGATTTACATTGTGTCTGAGTCACAGCGAAGCCTCCAGCAGCAGGCTACTGGGTCCACAGGTTATTATTAGCCTGTACTCCTCATGCTCATGTACTTCAGCCGCAGGATCAGTTTCCTTTAGGGACCGAGGGGCGGCCATCGATTTATCTCGAAACCATGGTCATGCTTCTCTAACGACCTTGACATGAAAAGAGAAGACGAGGCCTCCAATGACTCGTGTCTCTTGTAACAACAGCTGCACGGTTCAAAGAGCACTGAGCTTGAAGGGTTGAGTTAGAGGTTGAACAACTGTTTTCACTGAAGTCCTATTTACTTTTCCTATTTTCTTATTTGCTGTTGTTATCTTTAAATCCTTGTCCCCTTGTTTTAGTTATATATAATTGCCACTCATCTGTGTATTTGTAAAAAGCACTAAATTCAATCTTCCTTCGTCTCTTTCCCCTCTGCCTAGAGCAGGATGCAGTCTTCAAACCACCGACTGCGAGACATGGAGCAGCACCACCCGCTGCTGTCGGCAGGTGCCGATGTGGAGGCGGGGAGCCTGGCAGCCGGGGTGATGGTCGGGAGTCCCCACGCGGGCCACACTGCTGGTAACCGCACACTGTGGTTCATCCAGGACAGCTGTGGTATGGTGTGTGCAGGCATTACCTGGTTCCTGGTGCTCTACGCCGAGTTTGTGGTGAACTTCGTCATGCTGCTTCCCGCCAAGAACTTCTGGTACTCCCTCCTGAACGGGGCCACCTTCAACTCCCTGGCTGTGCTCGCATTGGCCTCCCACCTGCGGACCATGTTGTCTGACCCGGTAAAGATGTTAGAGAGAGTAAGAGTGGCTAATGTTTGATGAAGCAGATGCAGAAGGGAGGGTGAAGAGAATACAACAGGCTTTGAAAGTGAACAAGAGGTGGAATAAACATTGATAAACTTAAGGGAGTACAATGAAGCTTTTGTGTTTACAAAACAATAAAAGGACACCATAAATTTGGAGCGTTTAAAAAGTATTTACATTTATGGACCAACTGATATGGATTTTGGGGGGCAGATATTGATATTAGGAAGTGGTATTTTGGTTACTTGTGTTTTACTCAGGCGATATTGTAGGTTGCCATAACAAAAATATTTCTTTAGTTAAAAGATAAATCCTAAACCACAGAAAATATCAATATAATGTTTCCCACATCTTCAGTCCCAAACTTAACACCCAGTCCTCCTTAAGATCAGTAGTTATTGGCTTTCCAGACAGAAACGTAAAGAACAGTTGCTAAATTCCTGTGTATAAAGACACACTTTGATTTCTATAAGCCCTTGGCGCACAAACACACACACATTTATTTATAACTGACAACGTTTGTATTTGACTGCCTGTCTTAGGGGGCAGTTCCTAAGGGTAACGCCACCAAGGAGTACATGGAGAGCTTGCAGCTGAAGCCTGGTGAGGTCATCTACAAGTGCCCCAAGTGCTGCAGTATCAAGCCTGAGAGGGCACACCACTGCAGGTCTGTGAAGCTGCTGTGGCCAATTTTACTTAGAATTAAACTGTGCATTGTGCGTTAGCATTGCCTGTCAGTGTGTGATGCATCAACCTCTTCTCTCTCCTGCCTGCAGTATTTGTAAAAGATGTATCCGGAAGATGGATCACCACTGTCCCTGGGTCAATAACTGTGTTGGAGAAAAGAATCAGAGATTTTTTGTTCTTTTCACTGTAAGTACACAGAATTACTCTTGAAGTTTGTTTGATTCTAACAAGAGGGAGTTGTAGGGATTTGAAAAAAAAAAGATTTTCCTTTATATCACCTAATGTTCATCATCCTTTGTTGTTTATTTGTGAAAATTACATGCGTCTTGACCTTCATGGACGTTTTTCCAAACTGTTTTCAAAATATAATAATTTAGAAATAAAATAATTTTTTGATAATAATTTGGGAAAATGGTACATTTCCAATTTGTTTTGCTTTTATTTTTAGCAACTTAATACTGTACTTTAATTCTTAAATTACACTATTTTATACAGAACTATTGGGAAGTTTGCCTATATTACCGTCCCATGTTAATAATCTTCTCATTTGTAACCAGCTGCATTTCATAACTCAACAGTGATGGAGAGCACAGAAGATATAGGTCAACATGAAATAGCCATTTATTACTATTCTGACGACATCAGCACTTTTTTATTGCTTCATATGCTGACAGGAACTTTCTTTATGACAAACATAAAGCCCTCACATATGGCTGAGCAGGGCATATAAACCGCACCTCCTGAGGCTTTAAAGTTTGACTGCAAATGTGAAAAGGCTGCATTACAACAGTATACACAAACCTACCTGGTGGGATGGGAGTTTTCACACTATCTCTCCCATTTCTGTTTTTTTTCTCTCCGCAGATGTACATAGCCTTGATTTCTGCCCATGCCCTGGGCCTCAGTGGAATGCACTTCTTCAACTGTGTTAAAGTCCAGTGGAATGGTAAGACCTCTCTGTCTGGTAGCTTCCACTACGACATGGACTGGAGTCAAAAACACAAGCACAGAATGTGAAAGAAATGTAGTTTAGAATCTCTATTTCTACTGTGTATACATTCAGTTGGGTTGGGGGGAAAACAAAGTATTATCCTGTTGTAAGAACATCTGCCCTGCTTAGGTCATCAGAGTTGCCATTGATCTTGTCCTGCTCACTCGTGGATCTCTCTGTAGAAATGAACCAGAAAATATAGATGGTATCTCATTCTTAAGACCCTTAAGTAGATTTAGTTTTCCAGCTTGTTGGAATTGACTAACAGTTTTGAGCGGGATGCGTTAGAGTTACTCTGTGCACATCCAGTCATATGCTTTGGTCATGTGCAGGATGTGTAGCATCAGCAAGATAAAACATGTGAACACACACACACACACACACACACACACACACCAGATTGTTATTTAGCACAGCTTTGAATGTACATAAACAGGTAAGATTTCAGGTAGGTCTCTGTTGGCCCACTTTTCCACATTTTTATATTTTGGCTTGTAGGACACAGTTCTCTGGGATATGTCCTCTTGAAGATTAATCATTAATTGAGTTTGTGTTTGATCTGACAATTCATTTTTCCAATGCAAAATAACATTTTAAAAAACTAAAACTTTATTTTTGTCTTTCTCTGATCAGAGTGCAGTGATTTCTCTCCAGGGGTTTCTGTGCTGCTCCTGATCTTCCTCTGTCTCGAAGCCATTCTCTTCCTCACTTTCACAGCCGTAATGTTTGGTACGCAGATCCACTCCATCTGCAATGACGAGACGGTCAGTATCCACTGCACCCCACAAGCTTTGTCCCTATCAGCAAGTTGTCACTTGGGTGTCACTCAACTGCCTTGTGTATATATATATATATATATATATATATATATATATATATTAAAAATTGTAAAAGTCATGAGTTTATTTTAATACTTTGTTTTCTGAGATGAGAAAAAAATATCAATATGACACTCTAAGGTGTCTTCCAGTTTGACCCACTGTTCTTTCCCATGCTAATGTAACTGTGTGTCTTGCCGTGCTAATTAGCCAAAGCTAGTAGCTGACATAACGAGGAATCTGTCATTTACAGACTGGTTTGAATGTCTTGCAGGAGATTGAACGTCTCAAAAATGAGAAGCCCACGTGGGAGCGCCAAGTAAGATGGGAAGGAATGAAATCCGTGTTTGGGAGTCCGCCTTCTTTGCTGTGGTGCAATCCTTTCACAGGCTTGCGTCTGCGGCGCGTGCTGCTGTTGACCCACAGTCGCCGCGCCGGGTCTGAGTTTTCTGTCTGAGAACACGAAAGCCTGACCCAGCTCATCGAAACTTGAACGTCTCTGAACTGAAGCAAGATTTCTTGTATTCCCTCCTTTGGCGTTGGGCTAAGATGGACCCCTGCTGCCTGAGCCCGTCTTTCATGTGGGGGTGACAGGGAGTCTGGCTGCTCCAGTGGGACCCCGGTGAATCAATCAACCGCCACTGAGAGTTGGTTTTCTCACTCCTACATGCTGATGTTGACCCAACACCTCTGGTCTGCACGAGTATGCTGAACAAATGGAATATTGTTTTTAAGTTGAGCAGGTTTTTGGTCCGTTTGTGTTTTTTAATCAAAGCATGCAGTAAGTAACACAAGTGAATCTTTTATTCCTTGTGAGTCCATCCAGGGTGCTGTTTGAACACCACATATGCACCTTCGATACCCAACTTCAGCAGTTTGTTTTTCGCTGCTGCGCACATGAGATTCAAGATTTGAATTTTTCGAGGGGAGATCGGCGACATATCCTTCATCATCACTGGAGACCAGACAAGTGAATCTAAATGGGAAAGTGCTTGGAACTGTTGTTGTTGGACGCAGATACGTGAATCACGAGTGGAGCAACTACTCACACGGCACTTGAGAAAATGCCTGGATGTGGAACACAGAGGACTTCTGACATTAAAATGTGCTGCCTTGATTTTTCTGTTTGACGGCTCAATCAGTCGGTATCTCATCCTCAGACGAATGAACAGGCTGCTGTGAACACAAGCCTCATTCTTATTCAAGAGGACTGAGTGGCCTTTCCTCTCTGTTCATCTCCTTTTGTCACGGTTTTCCTGCCTTGGCCTGAAATTGTTATTCTTTTCATGTTAGTCAAGCCAGTATAGATTATTTTTAAACTGCTGAAGCTTCTGTAATTTTCATCAACGTGACCACTTCACAACAGACGACCATGATGACTACTGTTATTCTGAATACTCATTTGAATCATCATGCTGCTTAACGTCTCACTGTCTAGAAGTGATTGGTGACCCACAGACCAATCATACGCCTCCCTGTGTGTGTATGTTGTTTTTTTTTCTATAACCAAGTGATTCAGGTGAAACAACTTTGGCTGCTGAAAAGACCGAATGTTATCAAGTTTGAATTTGTTTTATTTCTGCAGTTTTGCTGTGTGTGGAAAGCTGGAGGCTTCTTCTGTGTTAAGTTGGAATTCATATGCAAAGGAAAGTTTGGTAAGACTCCATAGCATTTAAACCCTGGAAAACAACCCTGCAGACCTCCTCAAGACAGAGCCAAGTCTCAGACGTGAGGGCTTTGCATGCTCACTTGCCACCCAGTGGTGCAACATTGTGAAAAGGAGAATTTTAACATACCAGTACGACCTCCTCTACGACCTCCTCTGGCTCATTGTGAGCTCGTTCACATCCACAGAGCCGAGCTCCATTGTGCGACCAGCCTGTCGAGTAATAAGGGAGCTGCTCTGCTGAAAGAGGCTGAGGTACTGGGCTCATTATACAGACTTTGTTACTGAACAAAGTCTCTGGGAGCTCGGCAGATGCTTGTGAGGCCTTTTCCTCCTTGACTCCAGAAATGTTGGGCCCGTAACTTCCTGTGGCAGGACAGTAGCAGATACTTCCCTGGTGTTGCTAGGACACTCACTCCATGCCTTCGAAATCATTGTCAAGTGAATTTATTAGCTTGAAAGATTTAGTCGTTATTGCCATATTTACAAAAGTATTTTCTCACCCTGTGGCAACTATGTCTCCTGTTTTTACTCTGCATAAGTACTGGACTTTTGTTTGCACTGGATGAATGTGGCTTGTTTCAAATCAAGAGTTCAAGATTTAAACTCAAGGCGTGACTGTCGGGCTGGTATTGTCAAAGTGTTGTTAAAGCTAGAGGCTCATTTTTATGTTGTGTTGGACAACGTACTGCTGTTTGTTCTCATCTGTGGTTGTCAGGAGAAGAAACTCGATCTCCACTGTTTACACTTAATGATGATATCTGACGCTCGGTGACCATCATGCTTTTAGACACGAGCTGTCTGTAAAACTGAAATATTTTGGGACTATTGGACACCTCACTGAAAGCTAACTGACATCAGGGGATATGCATTAATGCTGGCCTCTTATTTCTAGTGTTTTTCTGCAAGACTGCATCAATTCAGCAATCACTTTCCTGTTCAAACAATGCCGTTCTGTGTCTGTATTCAGCATGGTTTCATACAGCAAGGCCCATACCCTAACAAACTCAGTTTGCTTTTTATTGTATGAGTAGGAAAGTGAAGTTAAGCCTGGCACACACAAAAACCATAGGCATTAGACAGATTGTATTGTATTGTAAGGCTTCTCAGAAGACATCGGGGAAAAAATATATAATTCCGTTTAGTTTTGCAGATGCACCAATATCTTGCTTATCAAGCTATGGCTGTTATGTATAGAAATAGTCTACAGGTAATAATGTTAAAGTGACAGTTGGAGCCGGTCAGAGGCCTGGAAGCCCATAAACACAAAATGTCTTTGCAGTACAAGTAAATATCTGAGGTCTGACCTGAGGGAACAGTGGCAGGAATAACACACTGTTAGACTTTGGCTTGTATTTGAAGGAAGGAACAGAACATCAGAACTGATTATGGATTGACAAATATTATGTGTTGACTGGGTATAAATATTTGACCGAGCTTGGTTGATGTATACGACTACTTCACGATAGGAAAGTTCTATTTCATGACCAAACTCAGATGGTACAATCATCATGTCTTAAACTGGGATTCTGTTACAGTTTTACATTAAGCAATAGAATCGGTTGAATTATCATTTTTTAAAGGGTTATACCAGTAAATGGGTTTTGAGCGATTCTCCGCTGTGTCGTCTGACCAAGAAAAAACGTAATCATTATGGGGAGAGAACTGTATGATGTGCGAGAACTGTGTGGTGTGCGAGAACTGTGTAAACTGATACAACACTACTATGTCAAAGGTTTTTCTCACACCAGTTGGGGATTTGTGTTGAAAATATAGGATGAAGAGAATGTTGTGATGTGTAGTAGTGATTTTTAACTGGCTGGATGTTTAATGACGGATTCAACATTAACATTGCCACGAAAGGTTGAGGAAGATTTTATTTCCTAGAACATTTCTCCAAGAACAAAAGTCTTTCAGCTTTATAAACAAATTATAAAAGTTCATATTAACAATATATATAAATGGAATGTTTTATTCAAGCTTTTTTAATTAATGTGTCATAATGTCTTCTATCTTTAATGTCATTCTTTTGCATATTAAACTTGATTAAAGTCAAACTGTGATTGATTGTCGATAATTCACAATTACTTTCTTTCTATTCTTGATGGGGGGGTTCTAGATAATGTGTGGGTACTTAAATTGACACGTGCTGCAGATCTTTTAGAATAAAACACACAAAATCATATTGTTTCCATTTATATTATTTTGGGGGGGGATATCCCTAACCCTATTAACTGAAATTAGGGAACTGGAGAAAATGTCTGCTGCAGCGTCAAAGAAACAAGTTACAGTAAAGAAGTAAAACAACAAACGCAGGTGCCCTTCTAAGAAAATCATTGACTAAAGTATAAAATTATGCAAAGTGTACGGATAGGACTTTTTCACATGTCAGCCCACTGACAAAATGCAGCAATCCGTCCTTGTCCCTGCTGCACCCGTTAAACAGACCAACAAATAAAAGCTATTGACTGGGATGTCAAATATCACAAAGTATATAATAACATAAACACAGACAATAAATTCTACAGTGGAAAATTAAAATTATAACATTTGAAGTGTTATTGGGGATAGTAAAGCAATATTAGAAGTACTGAGTTTGCTTTGGTAAGTGAACAAAACTTTTAAACCTGCCAAATATGTGTATTAATATAGCGGCACAATCACAAATGGGAAATACACAGAAAACCTTTGTTTTTTCTTTAAAGCGACAGCACTAACGGCGCTGTCCTTCATCCAGTAGGTGGCAGTATAATGTTTTCTTCTGGCGAAATCAGCCAATTAATTCAGAAAAGATGTGACGTGGTATTTGTAGTCCCTCAGTACGGACTCTCAGGCAGGACGCAATCCGAAGCCTCGATCAAACGTCGTGTCCTTTCATAAAGCAAATATTGATTATTCTTGACTTCACCTATATGATAAAGTGGTCGTCGCGTGCACTTTATCCGTCTTCGATCGATTAATATTTTGGCCCTGAGCAGCTAAACTCAGAGAATAAACCCCTCGGTTGCCGCCGCTACGTAACGTCAGCTCCGCGGTAAACGTCCCCCCGCTTCCGTTGTTATGGTGTGTGAATATGGCGGCAAAGGCAACAGGAGACCGACCGCGAGCTGAGGTCCAGACGGAGAGTATCGTCAACCGCTGGATCGTGGACTACTACGTGTCGCTGGCTCTGCGGGCGTTCCAAGGCGGGCAGTACGCGGACTTCTGCAGCGTCAAGAATGTGGTGGACGGTGAGTAGACAACGGACTCCAGGGTCTTCCCGCTCGCGTCCCGCCGAGCTGCACGTTGTCCAGTCAGCTTTGACGTCACTGTACTGTTGTCATTTACCCGGTGTTCACAGTACAAATAACAAAACCATGTTGTGAAGACAACACATAATAAAACCATGTTGGGAAGACAACACATAATAAAACTAAGCTGTCTAAGGCAACACAAATAAAACAAAGTTATGGTTTATTAATGGGAATATGATTTTGTGGAATGGAATCATGGAACCATGGAATCTTATCTTAGACGGTGTGTGTGTGTGTGTGTGTGTGTGTGTGTGTGTGTGTGTGTGTGTGTGTGTGTGTGTGTGTGTGTGTGTGTGTGTGTGTGTGTGTGTGTGTGACCTTTGTGACATTACGGCATAAGCTGCTCCTGAGGTGACATTTAGTGTCAGAGATGTAAAACTGTCTCCTACTAACCTGACCCCCATCCTGCATGTCAGAGGAAGCTGGAGAGCCCGGAGAGATCCCAAGCATACGCCGGGAGAACATGCAAACACAGATCAACCCTGGTTGGTTGGTTTCGACCCAGGATTCGAAACCAAGAACCTTCTTGCTTGATTAAAGAAATGCTTGAAGACCTGAAGCAGTGTAGAGCCAGCTGTGACTGTGACATGTGTTCTTAGACAAGGTGACAGGATCATTCCATTGTCTTGTTGCAGGTGTCTCGGCCCGGCCTTTGGACTGCATTGATGAAATTCACCTCAAGATTCAAGTACTGCAGTTTCTCACCTGGATAAATGAGGGCGAGGAACTCGGTGAGAGCAACGTTGATGCACTCCCCACGGCACACGAGCTCGGCAACGTTGTCAATCGATGCCAATTGTTGGGAATTAAACGTAGCTTCATCTGTGTGTCTGAGAAGGTTTGATTCATAGAGACCTTAGAGTCCTTGAAAATGAATTGGACATTCACACTAAAACAGTAAAGCATCAATTGACCTTGTAACTTAACACACAAACTACTCAGGTCAATCAAGTGTGACGTCATGAAGGAGACATCGGCTCTGCGTTGTTAGTCATGGTACAAGTGTAAGTGTAAAGACCAAATACAGGACTTTTCTCTCAACCAGTGGTGAAGCATACATTCAGGTCTACTAGTACATTGTGACTTGACACTTTGATGAACATTGCTTTGTTTTTGCCTACAGACATGTCATCTGCGTCTGACCAGTCCATAACTCCTCTGGAATTAGCCCTGGATTTGCTGCAGCCTATGAGCCAGAACAGCAGTATCCCGCACCAGGAGTTTGAGAATGTGTGCACTTCAGTTAAAGAGATGGTAAAAGCATTTTACTTATTTACTTATGTTTGTTTGTTGTTTTTTTTAATTTTTCAAACATCCATGCCCTGCTCTGAGTCAACTCCTACATCCAGAAATGGCCTTCCTTGTTAAATCAAAGAGTCTAGTTTAAATTGTGATGCCGTGTGTGTGTGTGTTCTAAATCAGATTTTTTTTTGTCTTTAGATCATGGTGATTTTCATTAAGAACAACAGATTTGACAAAGCAAAGGAGATGCTGACCAAACACTTTTCCAGACCAATGGTGGGCAAGGTGAGTTTAGTAAAATCATGTTCAATCTACTGCTCCATCATTTCAGTGGGTCGAATCAGTAATTAAGTTCAACTTTCTCGGTTACTGCTGTAAGAGAACTCACTGCCCCGCTGACTGAGGATTTAAAGAGGGGATGTTTACTCTTCCCAAAGGTCTCTGTCAAGTGGTGCCTTGTGGCTGTAAGTTACGAGAGACGTTAAGGTGTTGAGGCACCTGTTGGTTAGAATCTAGGCTAGAGGTGAGAGTGTCTTGTGGTATGGTTTATAGTTACAGACGGCCAATGAGGGGACTACACGGAGGGTTTTCAATAGATATAGAAGACGCTATGGGGTGAGGTACATCTCAGGAGGTAAGTTAACAACAAGTGTGGCTCTGAGGGGGTTAAATAACCCTACGACTGACAGTGGTACAGAGTAGATTTTGGGATGCCAATGCACTGTCCACCTGTGACTTGTGTAGGGATGAAACGGTTACCGGTTTCACGGAAAACCACAGGGAAATTCCCAGCGGTTAGTTTACCGTTTCAAATTTTAATCATCATTAAAACTGTCCAGCTCAGTTGGCAACAGTCTCCCAGGCGCAGGCGCAGCACGCACAATGGGTTTGTTGTGGATCCGAGTTGCGCTTTGGAGCCGTTATTTTTATTTGACTATCATGCTCTGCCAAATTCTCATCCGTCCTAATCCACCCACTCTGCTTGACGTGAGCAAGTCATGAGAGCTATATGTTGTTGCGGTTCAGCGCAGAACACCCTTTCAGTTTTAGTTCCCCCTCCTGCACAGAGAAAAGAAAGAGAGAGAGAGACAGAGAGAGACGGTGGTCGAGCGAGCTCTAGAGTGAATGCAGAGGGAGTGTCAGTGAGGACGGATAATTGAATCAGAGAAATAAAACTGATCTTTTCACCGTGGTTATGTTGTAAAGCAGAAACAAACACAGGCACATCTCTGCACTAGATAGGATTTTTGTGAATGCAATGCAGCCGCAGTAGGCTTCTTCCTTGTGCGACGAACGACGAGCCGTCTTTTGATTGGTTTATGTATCAGTACTTTTGAACATTTTCATAATATTTTAAAAATACCATAATAATACTGATAATGTGATCATTTTGGTCACTATAACCGTGATGTAAAATGTTCATACCGTTACAGCTCTAGTTACAGCAATGCATTTGGTATCTGAATAAATACTTCTGCATAAGACATCTACGGGCCTCCTGACTATCGACTTCAGCTGCATACATTTTTCCATTACAGCTGCATTTACCTGTTCATTGTTTCTGTTGGTGCATTGTTACAGAGACATTGCTGTGTGCATTGTGTGCGGCAATGTTGTTTGTTGAATGATGATGCAGCAGGTATGACTTGAATCTGCTGATAATCAGCAGGTGGTGGAGATTCTGTGCTGCAGGGATACAACAGACCTCGGTTTGGATACATACCAATTAGTGGATGAAGCGTTGGCAGAGCTTGCAAAAATAAAAAAACAAGGACACTTGTCAGCTTGTTGTAAGACTTTGGTTGTCTGATGTGTGCAGGACCCATCACCAGAGCCTGGTCCGGCCTGGGGCCAGTAAAAGTTTATGCAAGGGCGAGTCGATGAAACTTTCATTGGTCCATTCGGCCAGTTGTTGGCCTCCATGTTTGTCAGCCTGCAGTTTTGACTTCATTTCTCTATGTTTGAATGTTTGCATGCCGAGTGTTTCACATGACTGAACTTCCTGTCTCTGTCTCCTAGAGAGTAATATTCATGGGTCTCATCAATAAGAGGAGTAAAAGGCATGATGTCATCGAGCAAATGGACTTTGGCCAGTTCAAAACAGAGATGCTGGCCTTTTGCCAGAGGCTCTGCCCATTCCCTGTTCCTTTTCTGCACAAGGTGTGTATCTATGTATCAAGCACAAGATAAAGGCTCAAGCAGCAATTTTTGTGGTGTGATATGACTAAAAGTCTATTGACCTTCGAGGCCGATTTATTAACAACAGTAATGGTATGATTAAAACAAATGGTTAATTTATTACCTAACCTTAAGTCCCCATAAGACTATGAACACATATCAGTGTGAGTTTTGAAAATATTTTCAGTAAGAAACCCTGGATTCTTTGTAAATCATAACATCTAGAGGTTAAGTACATGTCTTGATACCTTTTTGTGCTTTTGATTGTTTTTATGTGTCTAGCAGGCTGCTAAACTGCTGATTGATGAAAGGCTTACACAGCGAGATGACAATGCAGCCGGACCTGATGAGCAAGACGAACCTGGCCCGTCCTGTAGTGAACACATCAACACTGTCCTGCCTGTATCATGGTAGGCGCTCTCTCCCTCTCAGTGAGCTTCAGGTCTTTTCAACGAAGCTCACGGTTCATACTTCCAAAGCAGTATGGCTAGGTTACTAATCGTCATACAGTCTCAGCAGTGGTTAAAAAAAAATCCATTTCACAGCTTTAAAATCTGGCACCAACATTTCTTATGCATCTCGTCTCCACCACTTTTGTTCTTGATGACGATTAATTTTCAGTAGGTACGCCACTAAAGCTTATTTCAGAAGTTCACTGAAGTCTGAACATTTTACTGGACTTCTCTGGAAAGGCTGTATGTGAGATCGCAAATGTTGCTGTGGACATTGTCGGGGAACTTTTCCTGCCTGCCCCCTAGTAAAATTTCTGGAAAGTGTCCGAGTGAGCCCATGTGATAATACAGTAGGTAAAATCTCTGGAGAATTCACAGCGAGCGAGTAGGCCTGTTGATGACTGTAAACAAAAACACTTCTTTCAGTACAGGATTTCTCATCATGTACTGCCTCCTGCTGCGGCATCTGGGTAAAGAGATTTTCCTGCTGTTGTGAAAGTGTCTGACTCTCCTGGTGCGTTCATCATATGTGAACGGCAAACTCCGGATAATGTTGTTTGTGTCAGAAAACTGTTTAAGGTTGTGCCAAGGCATCACTGTGAGACATCACCAAGTCAAAACCATCAAATTATCAGCCTGCCATTACTAGAAAAGATTAGAATAACCCCTCAAAAATAACCCCTGTCATTCTTTGGTCGGTGATCCCAGTTTCTTTTTCCTGTCTCTTCGTTTTCCAGTAAACATAAAATTATCCAGAGGACCAGGCTGGAGGCAGCCTACAAGACTCTGGCTGCAAAATCAGACATGAGAACATTTTCTCAGCTGGAGGAAGAGTTGGAGAGAGAGGAAGAGGCAAGACAGGACGACCTTACCCTGCGCCTGTCACCTACTCCCAATGAGGGCACCAATCAGGGCTCGGAGGAGGACGGGCTGTTTCAGAGAGGCTCGTGCAGCCCGATGGAGGCTTCCCCAGCAGACCTGCCTCCACAAACAGATGCTGCTCCTCAAACACCGGCAGGTTCACTCTCGAAGTCGTCGTCAGTGCTGGGGAACAGGCGGGCTTACACCGTCGCACAACTGGTGCTCGAGCCGGACAGCCAAGTGAGCTCACAGTGCACGGCAGCGTCTCCGGAGCTAGAGACTGAAGTCATAACAGAAGAGTCATCACAGTCACCGGTGACTGTATCTGAAAGAAAAGCCTCGCAGAGCCCAATAACAGACTATGAGATCATCAAACCCTCACGGAAGCACCGCAGACGAACTAACCATTGTTGCAGCAGGTGAATGATAATAAATGAAACAAGCAAATGAATCTATGCAAATATAACACCTGCTCTTGTATAGCTTGCATGCAGCTTCTGATGATGCGATGGTCTGTCTCTATGGGTGGAAAACAGTAGAGATGAGTAGGTTTTCTTATTCATATTCCTCTGTGAGTGTGTGGCACTAAAACACTGTTCTGTCTTGTAGAGCTTCAACTAGTTCCGCAGTGTTAACAGAGAGTGAGGACGAGCCTCCTGCCTCTGAGGCCAACGAGGAAGTTTGTGTGGAAAAAACCCATAACCAGTCCAACAGATCGCTAAGGAGGTAAATCCAAATGTACACTATCACCTCACACAGAGCTGCCAGAAGGTATCCTCTCCTTCATAACGCTGAGCCATGTTAGCGAGTCCATTAGTATGGCAGCGTCTGTTTGACACAACAATAAAAAGCCTTGGGAGTTAGGGGAAATACTCCTTCTGGACGATGGGTCTTTTATTAGCCCCTTTCTACTCCACAAACCTTTTGCACATTCATTGAGAGTTACGCATGGGGAATAGCAACAACACTGAAAGCATCAGTGTTGTTGCTTTAGTTAGTTATTGTTCACTCTTGATTCCAATTAATTTGATCTGGAGGAAATTGAATGTTTTTATTACATGACATTTATTTAGCTGAAGCTTTTGTCCAAAGCGATTTACAATAACAGGTTTCAGAGGTAGGCAGGTAGCATCAACACACTGGGTTTTAGCCAGGCCGGGAATCAAACCCCCCAAGCTTCTGTACCAAAGTCAGCGGTGTAACCCACTGAGCTACACCAGCCTGTATTATCACCTTTACAAGTACAACCTTGAAGACATGGCTACTGAATTGGTACTTTAAGAGAAAATCATTTCAGTCGCAGCAGATCTCTCCTTTCCTGGATAAAGCTTGACTTGACTCAACTCTCATTGTGCAGCAACTCCTCCAAATCACATGGTGGAGACACGTTGTCAGAGGGGGAGGAAGACCCACAGGAGTCGTCCGCCTCCTTCAGAACGCCGGTGCAGAAAACTCCTCAGCAGGCCAGAGTTTCTCTCATAAAGTGAGTCCACAAACATTTCCATTCACTCTGTTAGTATGTTAGTTTATGATTCAAGGATGGACAACACTTGACACACTTTATTTAAGCAGCGATCCAGATAACGCAGACGACTTCAACATCGACGATTCTTCGTTGGACGATTCGCCCAGTGTGTCCTTTCGCCCCGTCCCTCAGACAAGCTCCACTCCAGACAAGGACTCCGCCCACAACAAAGATTCCTTGCATTCAAAATGGTAGTTAAGATTAACACCAGCAGCTTTGGCAAAGAATGAATCCTAGTTTACAATATGAAAATATTTTAATAGAATGGTAAATTTAATTGATTTGCTTTTTAATCTGCCACCTTGATTTATGCGGTTTTATGTATTCATTTCCCTCCCAGCATTCATTTTGGTGTGTAAAAGTTGCACAAATATGTACATATTGTGATGACTTTAAAAGTTTGTTCACTTAAAAAAGAAGTTCAAAGGTTCATACATTCTTAAAACTCGACCCAGAAAATTCCCTCCGGCATAGTTAAATAATAGCATTAAAATCATTTATGACGTTGCCCGTTTTGTTTTGCGATGAATGATGAAAAGAAACATTTTGTCTTGTCCACAGGAAACAACTGTACAAAAGTGCGAAGGAGAGTAAGGAGAGATGGAGCGATGAAGAGTCAGATTGCCTCTCCAGAAAGAACAATGGTAATCGCACATCTGCTTCAAACTATTTCTGTTGTGAAAATCTTGTTCATGCAATTAATGTATTCATTCTTCCCAAAGGATCGAACGAGAGCACCACGTCAAACTCAACCAACAGGAAGAGGGTAAGCATATTAAGACTTGAATTTCATTCTCAAAAGTCAAAAATTAAGTTCATTATGTACAAAATAATCTAGAGACAGTAAAGCTAGCTAGCCAAACACTTATGTAAAAACGATATCATGGATTGGGTCAAATCTTGTGTTCAAAAAGTTGCTTTTCAGTCGGCCTGATTTGTAATTTACTTTACCATGTAACAAGCAATGGCAAAAAGGAAACCGCATCGATGCTTGCTCGTGACGTGTGACAGCAGCAATAAAAAGTAACCACATGATCCTGTTGCGTTGCAGAAGTGGACTGAGCGGGAGACGCAGATGTTGAAAGAAGGGGTCCGAAAATTTGGAGAAGGGAACTGGAGTAAGATAAAGGCATATTACACATTCAATGGTCGAACAAACGTCAACCTTAAAGACAGATGGAGAACGCTGAAGAAGTTAAAGCAGGACTGAGAAGTTCAAGTTGTCCATGTTTTTTCTACATTATGTCTGATTCAATTTCATTCAAATTAACTAGTTGGATACTTTTTGAGAGTTCAATTTGTAAGATCAGTTGTTTTTGTTATAAAAGCTGAAATGGGGTCAGACATGCATTTCCCCCGTTTCTGATATAGGCATAGTCACCTCAGCCCCAGTTTCAGACGCAAGCTCATAAACAGACTCAAATAAATACTATTAATAATAATAAAAGACTGAGGATTTATTTTAAAGATGACATTTACAAAAGAAAAACAGAAACGGACATTGCTTATTTTGACAAGATGTGGAACAGCAAGAGGCTCTCACGGGGGAATCCTGTAGATGGCAGATTAGCGGTATCCCAGGTGGAGTTAATACAGGTTTTTCAGACTGTGATTCAAAAATATGGGCCAGTGGTAACATCTACTGAGGCGCCCATGAACCAGACGCTTCAATGTGACAGTCCAGATGTCGAAGCATCTTTATGTTAACGTGTCTTCATTCCTGATGAACTCCCCCACATCGGCCTGGTGGAACACTACAATTGACATGGGGTCCACTCGCCGGCACTCCTGTGTAGTCTTGGCTGCGACTCCGAAACCCTGAGAAATGACACAAGTGGTTCAGACATCCCATTGCTGAACAAGACACAAACAAGTCAAATCTATTAGTGTGTGATCCAGAGGAAACCTGAGCTAACTTCCGCAGATATGCTGTTGTAAACTGTACATGCACAATGAGACGATGCTTTCAATTCAGGGGTGAAATTGTTGGAAGAAAACACTCTGAAGGCCACACCATAGCACTTCTTAGTGTAAAGGCATGTCGGTCGTCCCACCTGCACTCAAAACTTACAGCACGTGTTGCCTCAGTAAGAAATGTAAGCATGTGCTGTGTCCAATCACTTGAGCAATACAGAGTCGTAGTTATAAGGTCTCACCAGGGGCACGTCCGCCATGGAGTAGACGACAACTCCCTGGTACTGCATCGTGTTCTCTGTGATCCTCCCAAGCCCAGATTTTAGCACATGGTTCCCATAGAGGAATGACTGCTCCGTTCCAGGCTTCACCCACACCTTGAACTGAAGACATGGTTTCCAAGTTATTCATCATTTGTGCACAAGTTAACTTAACTTTATCTTCGTGGAAGTGGTGTTTTTTAACAGTTGAAAAAAAACAAAGATAGGGACGAGTTGTGTGCCCACAAAGTTCTAACAGGCCATCCGGAAGAGCCTGATGATCCCACTGCAATAGGGCTGTAACAATATCAAATGTTCACTATTTGATTATCATAGCCAAAAATAAGACTAATATTGCAACTCCAGAATATCACCATCGGTGTAAATGCATGCTCATGCACATGCAAACATAGGGGAGCGGTATGGTGAGTGTCTGGTTCAGTAAAACTTCAGTCAGTGAAATGTTAAAATTATAACAGTTTTCCGTGAAAGTTACACAAACAGTAGCTCAATGAAAATATAAATGAATAAAAGGGGACTTTGAACATGTGACATTGATTTCATATTTGGCCAATGCATTAAAAAAAGACCAGCACTAACAGCAATGATGAAATCAAAACATGGTGTATTATAATATGATCACCATGAACACCATGTTTCCACTGACAGACAAGCGACTCCATTGTTTACACAGTATAGAACATCAGTAGAGATTTGTGCCAGCAAAGGTCAGTACCAACGGATGAGTTGGAGTCATTCAACAAGCATAAAAACTTAAAAATAAATACGCAATGTAAAAGGGCGTGATTGCAAACTTTATACTTTAACAGTTTCTCCACCGTTGACTGAACAAAGCAGACGTCTGGCGACTTCCACTTGGGCTCCAGGAAACCGTCTGGTGGGTGTTTTTTATAGACCATATAACTACCAATCCATATTTTACAAATACATGTGAATTGCAACTGGTGGTACAACTGTCTTTTGAAATCAGTGTCACTTCACTGTATGTATTTGTCTCCTCCTGCAGCCTCCACTGGCAGGAGGAGCAGAGGAAAGACACGGTCTGCGGATGAGGGCAGCAATGGTTAGATCATCTTTTTTTTTTTAAAAAGAGTTACCTTCGCGTAGGGCGCCAGAAAATCCAGCGCCGTGATGTGCATGCGGAACTTGGTGGTCTTTGTGAACTTTCCGAAACAGGTGCCCACTGACACGAGCTTGTCCCGGGAGAAGTTCGTGGCCAGCTTGAGGATCTTCTCACTGCGAAACACGGAAAAACGACGACACGTGAACGTCTCCCCGCAGGACGAGCAAAGCACATGGACGTGAATGTTCCCCTGGAGTTACCTCATGTAGTACACGCGGTCATTGTGCAGCCTGAAGCAGTAGGTACCGTCCGGTCGGTCCACCAGCAGTTTTATATTTTCACCGATGCTGTTGTGGAGAAAAAGACATGGATCTCTCTCACAAACACACGCGCGCACGCGTACAGCCGAGCATGCTAGCGACTTCGGCTACAATTTGAATCTCGACAGAGAAGCTGCAGAATGGCCGACAGGTTCACTTACTACTTCGACAGCTTCTCGAACATTGTTTTCGTCTCTTCGTCGGTCAAAGGCCTCATCTTGACGATGTATGAAAGGAACACTATGTGAACACTATGTCCCGTGGAGCAGCGTGAAACGTGGGTCAACACGGAAGTCGTAACGCTCTGGAACGGAAGTCAGTTCACATTTGAGTTCCTGGGTTTTTTTTTTTCCTTCTTCTTCTTTGGGTGTTCTGTAGCTTCCCAGCCCGATCGTATGCGGTCCTGCTCCGGCTAACCAGCCGCAATCTGGTGAGTTCATCCACTTGAAACGATGATAACTGCTGTGGAATGTGTTTGTTTCATTGCTGGTGAACACACGAACAAAAACATTACATCCCGTTCTTTTTGTTGAACGTGCCAGTCAGACTTTCGGAAACGGGCTCGGTTAGCCTGGCTAGCTAGCCAGCTAGCTGTCAGTGGGGAGGAAGGAGAAGAAGAAAAAAACACCGAGCTGAACCGTTAGCGCGCTACCGAACGTTAGCACGCGAGCTAACGCTGCTAATACCACCCAATGCTAACGCCGACTCGCTGCGGGCTACGGCGCCGCCCCGCCGCCAAGCGAAGCTATTCGGGTCAAATCGATTCCGCAACGCCGGACCGCGACGAAGCCGCGCCTCCGACCAGCGGTGGTCTCAGCTCGGCCTCGCCCGGCGAGGAGGAGAGCGGTTTGCCGCAGCGGCTGCGAAGTTACATAAGGGCCATTTGTTTGTAAATACCGACTGGGCCCGTTTCAATCGGAGACCGGAGTCGGCGGTCGTTCACAAGCCGTGCAACGGTCCTCAAGATCGACGCGAGGAGCATCTCTCCCGCCGCCCGGACACGAGATCCACCTGCAGCCGGAGCGCGGTGACAGACGAGTGAGCGAGGCTGCAGAGACACAGTCACACGTCCCGCAACTGACGGCCGATCGTTTTGATTCGGACAGCAAGGATGCCTGCGTTAAAAAAAAGAAGAGTTAGACACAGTAAAGATGTGTTTCCATGGAGATGACACACTTGGTGGTTAATTTGCACACAGTGTTGTGAGATGAGCCTTGTGGATCGAACTGCATCACCCACAGTCTGACCTCAGCATCCAAACACATACATGCATATTTTAATATAAGAAGGTGTCATCTCTGTCCTACAATACAGTGTCTGTGGCAGTAAGTGTGTAGCAGCAAAGGCATTTTCAGTCGTCTGTCAATTGAACGTGATATTTAAAAAATGGCTGCTAAAGTGTGAAACAGTGGATGATCAGTGGAAATAAAAAGTGAAAGGTTACAGTCAAATAAATACAAAAGCAAATGTATTTACCTGATATAGGAAAACATGTCCTTCTTATTATTAAGCCTGTCTTGGAAAAACAGTCACATGATGATACATGCCTCTACACTAAATGAGATAATATCGGGATGGGAATAATAGTATTGTTCATTGGAAGACCTGTATGCACACTGTTCTCCTCGCCTCGTTAGACATGGGACCAGTGCTGCCCACAAGTTGCAAATACAAATCTATGATTGCTTGACTAAAAAAAGGGCCAAATGTTTAATAATTAGGATCGTAATGACTGATTTGGCAAAATTGTCAGCATTTGATTAACATGTTCTTGTTGTTTCCCCCACCCCCACAATCTTCTACATGTCGACAGGAGTGTGTTGCGCCGTGTTGGGAGTGCAGTTCTTGTGCCAGCTGTTTACCCCAGAGAAGCCAGTCGCGTGCGTCTGTCATCAGTTTCCTGCGTGTGTATTGGGGCTCTGGTAACACTGAACCGGAAGTAAGACGCACAGCGGCGTCTGGACTGTGAGAGAGAGGAAACTGCTGCGGCTTCTTCGTCAGCCTCAGAATGACTGAGTTCTGGGTTTGCTTCAGCTGCTGCATTGCAGAGCAACCACAACCTGTTAGTATGAAATTACTTTGGATTAACTTGTGGGACAAACTGGTTTAATCAGGGGGGTTGTTTTTTTTTAATTGAATGAAGTTGTCTTGTTGAACATTCAACTCCTGCACACTGTCTTGTACACTAAGTAAGTTTTAAGAATGTTTCAATGCGCAGACCCTCATCGAGTTATTTTACTGGATACAAGGACAGAACATTAGGTTGGCAGACCCATGTGGACCAATCAGGTTGCGCAACACACTGTCATCATTTAATGAGTAAAGATTCATTCTAAATCCCGGCCCCATAGACTGACAATAAAAGTAGACAGAAATACACACAAGACGGATTTAATGTAGCTTAAAATATACTATTAATGAATTTTGCCTCGATGTGTGATGTCAATCTGTTGTGAAATCTGATTCTTCCATGTGGGTCACCAAACTATTTCAGATGGTCTCCCCGTGGTGTCCTGTAAAATAACCCGATGTAAGATCAGTGCACCAAAATGTCAAGGATTTCACTGCTCAGTTTCCGTCAGCCTCCTCTGACACACCTGTTGATCTAAAGGTGTGTGAATGGTGATGAGGTGTGTGTGTGTAGGTTAATAAACTGAGCTGGCCCAGTGAGCATTCGTATTTATAAAATATTGTGGTTGAATCAAATCTGACTGAGTGTATAATAATGGCTCTTACATGAAAGAGGCAGGGCCTCCATCAAACCACACCCCCGCTGTTTGGCACAACACTGTCGGTGAACAACCAGCTTTTGTAACTCACCGCAGTCGGCCGGTCTGACAATGAACTGATAAGATAAATGAAATCAAACGTTGACCTCTGCCCACCGCTCAGAGTAAAGACAAGGTTCTGTTTTGACTCACGTTTAGCTCCTTCTCCCTCCTGATTGATTAGTACAATTACCTTAAATATATTAAGTTGTTTTTTTCATTATTAATGTTGACGGTACTCCTTTTCAGAAACGACGGCGACGGATCGATCGCTCGATGATCGGAGAGCCAACAAACTTTGTTCACACCACACACGTAGGCTCGGGGGACATGGGCCTCGGACTGGCATCGGTAGGTTATTTTTGATCCTCCCTTCAGAATATGCAACCGACAGAGAACAACAGTTACAAGTTTTCCGTTACTGAACTTTTTCCACCTTGATGTGCGTAGGTGGACCTCGTTCAGGCCCAGATGAAATCTAAAGGCGGCTACGTGCACGGGGGGTCTGAAGGCTCTCAGTTGTAATGAGGTGAGAGACGCCGTTTCATCCCTTTGTCCAACTGATACTCCGCAGCAGAATTTTCAACCCCTCATTCAAGTTTTCTGCAAATAGAATTTGACTCCACCCATACTGTGTCACAACAGACAGCAGCTATTGGTACTGTACCATATATAGTTGTGTTTTATTTGAGGGAATTCCTCCCTTCATGAAGGAAAGCATGTTCTCCTCTTGATTAGCTTTGCGCCGATAACGACTTCCCTTTTCCTTGTGACAGTGACTCAGCTGACACTAAAATTAATGATTATTTATCGGGTTGTTTTTGTTGTTATTTTGATATATTTGTGTCTGCTGTATTTTGGGGGGGATTCAAAACTGGCCTGCTGTGGGCAGTGGCAGGGTTTTCTACCACAATGGTTGACTGTGTGCACCGTGCCTTGGTTTTTTAAACGGCCACTGGGTGTTGCCATGGTTACCTTGTCACCACTCGGCTCCAGACCAGGTGTAATATTTACGCTTCTTAGTGAGAAGAAGGCTTGAGTCTTGATGGTTCCACTGGCGTAAATGTGAGGTTTAGAATGCCTAGTTACGACCGTCTTGGCTTAAGAACAGTTGGTGATGATAAGACTCTGTTATTTGCACTTAAACACACGCACGCCACCTATCAGCCGCATTTGAAACCTTAACATTTGTTCTAGGGCAGCAACTAAAGAAAATTTTCATTATCGATTAATCTGTCGATTATTTTCTCGATTAATAGATTCGTTATTTGGTCCATAAAATGTCATAAAATGGTGAAAAATGTCGACCGTGTTTCCCAAACCCGCCACGATGATGTTTTGTTTAGTCCACACACCAAAGATATTTAATCTATTGTCATAGAGGAGCAAAGAAACTAGAAAATATTCACACTTAGGAAGCTGAAATCAGAGAATTTTGACTATTTTTTTTCATAAAAACAACTTGAACCGATTAAGTGATCATCAAAATAGTTGGTTGGTTACTAATCGATTAACTGCTGCAGCTCTAATTTGATCCCCTTCTGTCCCCCACATAGCCCGTCACAGTCGTGTGGAAACTACTGTTGTTGATATGAGGAAGCATTTTCAAAAGCAGTTCTGTCTGTGATGGACGCAGGACCAAAAGATGAAACTACTGCTTTTCCATAATGTTGTACATATTTTTATTTTCCATTCCTTTTTGTTGTTTTGTTTTCTTTTTTTTTAATGAAAGCACTGCTATCCATTTGCTGCCACACTGTTGCACTGTAAAGAGTAACTGTTAAAAATAGATTTGAGGGTTTAGAAAGCTCATAAATCTCAGTCAGATGTATGCTTGTGTGTATGCATGAGGAAAATGTTGTTTTTTTTTCAAAAATATTTGCTTTTGTAGCCCATTTGGATGCCTGTATTTATTATCTGATTTGCAAACGGACCTCACGGTGGCTGGGCCACGCTGGAGACGTGGAACATTCAGTTTCTTGTCTTTCTTCTCAGAGGTTTATCAAAGGACAGGTAGCAGGTAGCCAAGCAACACGTGACATGTTCATGGTTTTCTCCTGAAAAATACTCACGGTTCTCTTGAGTTGCTTTCAGGGTCGAAAGATTGCTGTTTTGTAATAAACTTGAAACGAGTAGAGTACACTGGACCATACATTGTACACTCACACTTGCTTAGGAATTTCGCCTTGATTTCAACTGTTCTTTTTTTATTTTCAAAATCCATTTAGATTTGAACCATATAGAATTTTAATAAACTATGAACTTCCTAATCTGCCTTCAGAAGTCATGTTTGCTATTTTTTGTTTTTTTACTAGTTTGATTTCTGGCTTAGCGCTTTCAAAAAGATTCATATTTTTATATGCATCGCTTTGTTCTTTTAAAGGCTAATAGATTAAGATGTAAACTTGAAAGTAACCAAATTATCACTGGGTTCAGGTTTGATACAGTTAGTTCACTATGTTTCCCACATTCCTTTTTTGGGTTGATCATAGCTCCTGTTGCATACTGTCATGTCATGACCTAAATCTCTCTGGACATGAAATACATTTTCACTTCTCGTTCGGCAGAGGTGTTTTTGTCCCTCCTTAGGTCCTAGTGGTTTGAATGTTCCATATCCTAAATTTGACAGATGTTCCTAAATGACATTCATTTAATCTTCTCTGACCCTCCTTTGCAGCAGTGTTTGGGATTACATTGCTTTAGTATTGAAAATTGTTCTCATGCGATTTTTCTTTTTTTTTTATCATGAAATGTATATGTATTGAAATAAATCCCCTGTATGGACCAGTCAGTTAAATTATTCCCAGTTTTTCTTTTTGTAAAAATGTTTACCCACATTTTTTTCAAGCTGATATAATCTATACATGTTTCTTCTTACCCGCAGCTCTTAATGTCTGATTATGTCAGTTATATTAACGGTCAGCGTAGAATTAATGTTTTCTCTGTTTAATTGACTGGCTGCTACATCCATCGTCCCCTATAGTGTTGTCATATGTTGTACCAGGCTCCATTGAAAATATCATAGTCCAAAAAAAAAGTGAGAGGTACCTAGCACACCAGCAGGCCTGGATCTATCATTACATGTGATTGTTTGTCCTCCACGTGCATCCTGTAATTCAACAGCAGAATGTGATTGTATTATTACTTCGGACTAAAGTCTGTGTGGATTGTTAAATGAGTGCTATTGTAAACTGTTCCCCCGATACAAGAATGAAATCTTTGTTGGTACCAGGCAACGGGAAATAACAGATAAAGACACCTCACACACATTGAAATCTATATATATATATATATATATATATATGCAGTATATATAAATACATTTGTAATATCATTTACAGCCTTAAAACTGCCGGTTGCATCTTTCCCAACATTCACCAACAGATTTAATGTGATTCATCTACAGCATTGTTACAGAGATCTAATGTTTCAGTTTAAATGTTTCCGTAGTGATTCCTGTGTAAAAAGATCTAAATGTGTGTAGACTAGTTGGTGTTTTGGGGGTTTTTCCAGCTCTGGGTGAAATGCTGTGGTACTCCGCTGTGTGTGTGTGTACACACACTGGGATTGCAGTATAACTATGTGACCAGCAGGCTGTGTTGGGGGCCTGCTCGAATGTGACTGCTGTGTGTTTCCTTTTGGGATTCCTGTCACGGGACCTTTTTTTGATTTTTCTTATTATGATGCTGTAAATGTAAATACACAACAAAAACTTAATGGATCCATGGTTTATATGTTTTCTGGGGTCATACATATATTTAGATTATTTTCCTGTATAACAATACAGGGCAGGTAAGGTTGGAGCAGTGTTTTCTTAATTTTTCTATATGTTTTTTTTCCCCATGAGGATCTATCTGATATGTAGCTCCCACCTTGCGGGGAAATTCATCTGGCTGCATTTTTTTTTTTTCAGAATAAATGATGAGAAATAAATATTATCTGTTGATGTTTGACTGACTGTGTTCCATGTTTTCCCCTTGGGCCAAAACCCCAAATCTATGGGGGGGGAGAGAGAGAGGCGATGACTGAGCTACTGTAATTCTGCTGAAAAGCACAATTTTAACATGAAATGAACTTTTGTCAGTTTAAAATTAAAAGAGTGGTGGAAGAAATGAACAGAAGTTTTATGTAACCAAAATGTTGCAGTCAAATCAGGAGACAACTCAGATAATATTAACCGGGCGGCAATATTTGTCTGTAGTAGTATGTCATGCACACACAGCAGACAAGAAAAAACAATGCATACACACGAGGTTGCTGGAAAAAGTAAATCATGTAAATCACACAGAGACAAAAAATACATATATATATATATATATTGTAACTCAGGTGAGGATTGAACTCCACTCAGAAGACAAACCTGGTGACATGTACTTTAACTTAAGGTGTGTTGTCTAAACATCCAGTGAAAGACAGCCGAGTAATAACTGGACCAGCACTGAAAGGAAACGGTATCTGTTTACTCTGCGAGCTGTCGTGTGAGCTTGGTGTCACTGCGGTGAGTCTGAGCCACTGAACCACGGTCAACCCCAGTGGCGATGAGGCTTGGTAAAGCTTGGCTTGGAACTGGATCCTGATGTCGGCGTGCTCAGCAGAGAGGAGGACGACCGACCGACGGACTGACACAGCATTGCATCTGTCCGCTCTGCCTCTCTAGTTTCTCTCTGTCAGTGGTCAGCTCAGCAGATAGCCAGCGGGAGGAACCACAGCTGAGAGGGTGAGCGAGGAAGCGCGAAGAGAAACAAACAACGACTTTTAATCAAAAACACGTGGATGTGAGGAATTGCTTAAGATATGGAGCCGCTGGGGCTCAGCTACATCAGTGTTTGCTGGTTCGAGGACCAATCAGAGAGCTCCTTGAAGGAGTTTGGACCGAGCAGATCACTGTAGTTCTCTGGGTGGAGAGAGTACGAGTTGTCGTCGCCCGCACCTGCAGAGCACAGGACAACATTTAGACACAAATAGAAAAAAAAAAGGGTTACCACCTCATCATATACACACACACACACGTTTACCCTTACACATCTTTCTTTTTTTGCAGCTTGATCATGAGCGTCCTACACATAATTTTTTTTCCCACGATTTTCTCACAATAAAAATCCACACGCGTCTTGAGCATCTGCTACATTTACACAATTAAAAGAATATATTCAGAAATAAATGCAAATTAACCTCAAAAAGGTCATTGAACAAAACGAAAAAGTTGCATAATAGTTCAAAATAATGCACAAACAAAATGTGCTGAATGTGTTATGCGGTGACGAAGCGGCAGGTTTAAATCACATCCAGCGAAACACAACAGAATATTTGAAAACTATTGAAAACCTTTGGAGAGAACTGGCATCTGCAAAATAAAGGGGTTGTTCATTGTGTCTGGAGGACATTTTGCAATTGCTTTTCATTATTTAACATACTGACAGTCAGTTATACACAATGAGTTCATTTGCATTTATTCCTGAACATATTCTGTATTATGTACTTGAAATGCGGCGGTGCCAATCATTTTGACCAGCATACTGTGTGTGTGTAGTGTGTACAGTGCCGTACAGTGCCAGTGGTCCCACAGTGTGTGAGTCCTCCATTTCCTCTGCTCCCCGGTTGGGTTCCAGAGGTCGGCGTTGTTCAAATGCTCCATCAACTGCCGCAGACGAAACAGGCTCAACCTCACAATATTTGGTTCGAAAAATGAAATTTTGCTGCTGTGAGTCAGTTAGTGAAGTGTCCGATACCTTGAACACGGCCTCATTCTCTTCCTGCTCCTCTGGTTTGGCCTCCCACATCCCTGCACAACAACATTCTGTCATCAACCATCTTCCTCATGAGGCAACAGAGTCTTTTAGAGCAAACATCCACAACAATAACCCTAAACCTCACCATGGGTTGTTGTGCTGCTGGATATTTCCTCTGCAGCCGTCTCAACCCTCGGCGGCGGGTCTGAATTGAGTCTTATTGTCGTGGCTGTTGGCCAAGCGTGCGTGGTGCATGTGTCGTCACCCGGACCCGCCCGTCTCTCTCTGGGCCTGTTGAACCGCAGCCCTGCGAGAGGGGAGAAGAGGGTGAGAGTGCTGTGCACGAAAGCACGTTGTGCCTCTGAAGTGAGGCAGACATTTCTCGGGGCACGTCCCACCTCTCCTGCGTCTGTGTGTCTGTGCGCTGGGCAGCATCCTGTACACTCTGTAGGCATTGCTGCCTCTCTTCCTGCTGTGCTCCCGCAGCTCACAGACGTCCGGCAGAGAATTCAAGGCACAGCGGAAGTTGGCCTTCCATGTCTTGGGATCTGGCTTGTCTTTGCCTGGACGGTACCGTCCTGAAGCGGACAAGCATAGGGGGCAAACGTTGGTCAGTACTTCCCAAGTCAGGGGACTCATGATAGACACCCTTTTCAAGTCACTGCGGGTAAAGTTCTCAAATTGCTTTGTTTTGTATTGGGGGGTTTTCCGTTTTGAACTTAAAAAAAATAAAAACTTTCTCAAGTTCAAGCTTGTCATGATTATGCTGACTTTATATACGGACGTAATATTAGCGGTGCAACCGCTGTTTATCCTTAGAAAGATATTTAAGAATAATTTAAAAAATACTGTTTGACTTTGCAGTGCTCACGCCTGTTGTCACCAACAATTGTCGTGCACGTTCTTCACATTGTGTGAGCATTAATATCAGTGAACCACAGATAATTTCACTTCACTGTGTTTAAACAACATGAATACTGTGAGTATTAACTGGAGAACAAAAACGATGCAAACACTGGGGTCAGGAAATGAATAGAGTTTTATGAGGAATTCACGTCCATGTTCAGCAAAAAACAATCAGCCTGTAATGTGCAAAACGACAACTTCCTGACAAGTAATTTATAGTTAACATGTTAGAAGCATTTATCAGTATGAATAAAACATACAGAGTGAAGACTCTACTGAAGTCCCTTTCAGGGGATTAATTAGGTAACAACAATATTATTATCACCAATATGACTATGTTATATTACAGACATCATCAAGTATTTATAGGTGCCTGATTCAGGTTTTCTGAATTGTCTGGCAGACCTTGGCTGAGTCACCTGCAGATCAGACCTTTGTACATGAGTCCATGTCCAGTTGTCTGAAAAGGTATCAGTGACAGACCATCTATCATCACCTGTACAGTCAAGTGACTTCATCCACTGCTGAGTCCTTTCTCATGTTTAGCACCACCGTGTGATTTGGACCATAGAAAGTCACCTGAGTATCATTTCCAGCCTCAGAGAGAGAGAGAGAGAGAGAGAAAATCACTGGAGCGTGAACAGATCCACCGTGGATCACTTATAGCACACACGGGCTGAGAGGAAAGGAAACAAGGAGCAGCTATTTTACGTTCACCGCAACCGCACAGTCTCAATCTGTGACCGCTTCACTTTTGAATGACTGTACTGAGGATCCTTACATGTTCTGTATATTGTTATTATTGTCATTGTTAACATGTTATTATGGAGCAGCCCTGTTGACCTTTGACAGCAATATGATCTTCTGCACACTCACAGTAACTGAACTGGAGCTTTTCCCACGTGATGTGATGCAGCTAAAGTCACAAACCATGACTTCCCCGAGACAGAACTATGTGTGATGGGTGTCAAGTGCAAGTGTGTGTGTGTGTGTGTGTGTGTGTGTGTGTGTGTGCGTATGGATTCTGAACACAAAGTAATAAACAAAAAGCAAAATCCAAGCAAAGCATTTCAGAAAGTGTTATTTATCTGGTTACCGACCGGATGACGCAGATTTGACTTTTGTAAAATGTCCTGAATACCACGAGAAGATGCCAGTTGAATGAATTGAAAGGATTCCTGCAGATTATCTGTACTTGAATGTGAGATTTACTTTTTTTATGAACATTTTAAAATGTAAATACAACTCTTGTCAGCAATTGGGTTGTTGTGTGTAGAGTGCTGTGTGTTGCTCACGCTCAACACCAAGCGAACTGACCATTTCTGATTGTTTCTCATCTTTTTTCCAATTTGAATCCTTTTATGTTCCGTCTGTTTCGGGGTGTCGTTACTGGAGGAATATTTTTTATAGATCTCTGTTAGTATCTGCTATTTAGAATCTGAGGCGATCTCTGTTTTGAGGATTGGTGTTATCTGGGATTGCTGTGCGATTCTCATCATTTAGCTTTAAAGTAGGAATGTGGTGAATCGAGAAAGACACGGACTGAACGACACCACCACGTCTGCTCCTCTCTGATAACTTCTGCAGTAAGTGTCAAGCACGTCTCGAGGGAAATCTCACCAGGACGGTTGAAACACATCCAAAGTAACCTTTCATAACATTTAAAAAAGAGTTTCCTTCCAAAAAATATTCTAATTCAAGAAATAAAATGCTTTACTGACGATTACTCTTTGGACAATTTTTTTTTATCTTAGTAAAATCCTCCAATTACATACGTTACTGTTTGAATGCTTTTCAGTGGAACACAGTCAAATACACTGGACTCTGATTAATACATTGGGGACACTGTGATATATTTTGACATCATGAATCAATACCACAATGTTAATTGACAGTATATTGCCCAGTGCCGAGGCTCCTACCCCATCAGTCCTGCTAGTTGTTTGTTACTAGAGATTAGATATGCAGTATGAGGTTTATACCTATACACAAGCTTCAAAGTGCCAGCATGCAAGGTACAGTATAAGGTATGAGGTGAAGTACCTTGGACTGAGAGAAGAAGAGCAGTGAAAACAAAAGATAGTAACAAAAATATAAAATGATGAGAGTCCTGTAAAACACAGTTGTATGAGTGTGGGGCTCCTACCAGTGTGCATGGCCCAGCTCCTGAAGAGCGTAGCATCTCGGTCAATACTCCAGCCATGGCGAGCAGCGTGTGTCCATGGGATTTGGAAGATTTGTGCTGACTATAGAATAAAGTACAGCAAAACAGTATTCCACGGGTTACATTGTTGCCGAGACAATGTTTCTCATTCGTGTTCATACATTTGCATCTGTTTGCGTGTGTGTGGGGATGAGGGTGAGATGTAGGAGTCTACCTGGTCCAGCCAGCTGACCCCTGGATAACCCCCTGATTGAATCTGCTCCTCCAGCCACGGCCTCAGCCTCAGCCGACCCGGTTGCTGCATGCTGCGGGTCCGAGCGTCACGTGTGCAGACAGGCGTTCAGGTACAGATGCGTCTCCGGCTACACTCGAGTCTCTGCAGTAACAGGAAATGTCTCAGATTAAATCAGAGGTTACTGTGGGACACCCCTTGCTCCGCCCCGGGATTCTTCCAATCAAAGAGTTCACAGTTATGACAGTCGCTCCAATAACCCTCTTCCCTGCTTAAGTGGCTCCTCCAATTACAGGAAATACTGTACATACTGTATATTCTCCTCTTCATGAGTGAGACTGGGGTAGATTGCGATGTAGCCGAGAGTTGTGAATGTGCTTGAGCAGGTTTTTAATGCTTTTTCTTGCAGCTCTACAAGCTAAATATAAAACAGTATACAAATATGAACTTAACACAATAAGCACTTTTTTAATGGTTCTTGAAAAATCAAACACACGGTAAATTAAATGTACAGTGTATTTGGTATTTTGCATTTAATCCTGGACTGCACGGGTCCACTGCAGGGTTAATGTCAGCATCAAAACATTGTAGTGATCATATTGTTTTTCATGAGGCCCATCATGATCAGCTACTGTGGCAGCAGCAGTGTGTGTCTGTGTCAGACCGTTAGGGGGAAGCAGAGTTACTGTAAAACTGTATGAGACAGATGAGCTGCCTCACATGTTGTATCAATATGTGAACTTTATTATCACCCTTTTGTTCACATCCACGTGTTTTGAACGTGCATTTGGTAAAATACGCAGTGCATTTATTTCATCACGTGCATTGGAAATGACTATGTATGATATATAAATTCATTTGCACATAACTCACTTCATACTGTAGAAAACTATTTTTATCTTAGTTGCAATTGCACAGTTTTCTGTATTGTCAGTCTCACGGTAAATCTACACATGCATAGACTCTGTAGAAAAGTTATTAATATAAAGTCAATTCTTGAATTCAAAAGATAGATGTTGTGATTACAATTTCACTGTGTTAACATATGATGCATTACATTTAATTGTGTAGTAAATGATTCCTTTCAATTTAAATGAATTTCTTCGCTTTTACATGTTGCTCCACACATGATGCCCTGCTCCCACGCCCAGTACCAAAAGAACATACGTTCAATTAGGGAAGGAAGAACATTTTTGTGCAATTTCCTACCAAGGTGGCTGCAAGAGGTTTTTAAATTTGACCTGGCATTTTTGTGCTTACAGAGGGACTCTTACGAAGAACTGCTACTTCAGGCAACATTGTAAACATTTCCCAAAAGCATTTTCTCACTGTGTGCGGCCATGTTTGTGCCAGTTCATTTTAATGTTATTTGTAGATGTGTCTACAATAACCAAAGTAAACGGAAATTACAATAATCACAATGATTTCATCCACAAGTCAGTCAGAGTGTGAGACACTTTTATTTGAACAAAAAATATGCCATATTTGTAACAGTTACAACGGATTCACACGTATTCTCATAGTGAAAATATTTCATTCGACTTACATGCATGAGCTGCGGTGAGGACGTAGGCTACTGTGTGACGTACTGTAATGGTGTTTGTTTAAATGCCTCAGCAGTTCCAGAGAAGAGAAAAGAGGAGGTCATTTCACAACCCTGAAAGGCACAAGCGATATATGTCCACTGTTTGCCCTGGCTTGTTTCATTCACAGAATTCAGTCACTTCTGATCCATTCTAACGATCGAATTAATCATAAAGATTCAGGATTGATGTCCAAAACGTAAAACTTAAATCTGAAAAACAAATAGCCCTGTGAGATACAGATGCATGACTTGGCTGCAAGGCTGCGGCTTTTGCTGCAAGCACACAATTCAAAACTACTGCATTCTGTTCTCGAACTGAAATTCTACACTAATAATTTTATCTACAAACTTTACAGCTGTTTCACATCAAACCAAACCATGTAAAATTAAAAAAACAAAAACATTCCAAAGCATTCACAAATAACTTGTTCTCAAAGTGCAAAAAGTGTCTTGTCTTTTACTCAAAGCAAGAAGAAAAAAAACCTGTCCTTTTATAAAGCCATCTCACAGTTAAGAAAACAGTGTCAATTTAAGATCCATTAATCTGTCTTGGAGCTTCCTGTCGCACCCCATGACCGTCACAGAAGACTGTAAGTCAAAACCTCATGGAACAGCTGATAGATGCATATTAAGATGAGACTGTTGTGCTGCTGTAGGTCTTGCGACACATTTGACAATGTTTCCAAGCTCTAAATAGACACATGAAATGAATGGAAAAACATGAACGCATAGAGATCCAGCACTACACACCCTGATAGCCGCTTTCCGTCATTACTGCCACAGGCACGGCAGCGGAGATCAAAGACAGAAAGGGTCTTTGGAGCTCAGAGAGACACTGGTCACCCTGGACATTGCGAATGAAACCCGGAATCGCTGGTGAGCCCTTGGTGAACGATTCCACTGGACATTGGTCCAAATGTTCCTTTCTCTCAGCTCCAGGCTGCCCCACTAGAGTTTGAAAGGCCTGGTAGGCGTCATCCAGCGGAGGCAAGCTGTGCGAGCCAGCAGGCACACAGCCGTAGCAGGGGTTGTCATCGCATTTGATGGCCACTTCCATTGGTCCAATTGGCTTTGTCGCAGCGCTGATCCCCTCATCCAGGCTCTCATACCCGGCCTCAACTCTGGACACAGGATCACACAGGAATGTTGTGCTGGTGCCACTGGAGATGGAGGACGAACCGGAGTCTTCTGCATATGATAATCCCCCTGAGTCTGCATTGCACTGGTGATATGACATATCCGTCGGCATCGGAGATGAAGCCGCCGTCTGTGAATTAAGAAGCGGACAAGCTGGCGCAAGTTGCTCCTGGCAGGCCACCACGTCGCCCTCGGTAGGACAGTAGGCAGAGTCACAAACCATATCAGCCGGGGCCCGGACTTCAGAGCTGTCTGTCATAATCATTGGAGGGCAGCTGGAAATGAGAATTGAGTAGGTTTTATTGTTGAAGGCTGACCATCCAGATTTCACCTCACCGGCGTTGGCATCACAAGGACCGAAGGGAACGGACAATAGGCCGCCGTCTCTGTTGGATTCTTGGAGCAGATTGGTGGTGAGGGGTGATGTTGGGCTGATATTGGGGAAGGCTTTACTCAGGGCATCGTGAACGCTGGCTAAAATGTCAGCAGGTTCTGTTTTCATGTAACTGAGACAAGAGGAGGCAGTGCTGATTCCACTGCTCTGCTTTAGGTTCCCACTGCTAGTGTCTGCCAGTGACCCCTTCCACCTGATGACAGAGAAACTGATTAGGTCAAATGCCCGATAATCCCATAGAAGTCCTCAAGGAGATGATGTGTTGTATTGACGATGCACTAATGCAGCCATGCACTCACCACGATTCACTGTCGTCCGGAATAAGGGGCTCGACACAGACAGCGCAGGTGATGGGCAGCTCAGGCTTCAAGAGCTGGAAACAAGATGGACGAACAGGATTTAAAACTACAGATCTGAAACATTTCGGTGAAAGGCTCAGTTTGGAAATGATCTTTTCCGATTATGAACCGCTGAACAGTGCAGTGAAAGGCATCTTCGAATCAATTTCTTCAAAATGTTGAAGGTATCTGGAAAAAGTTTAAAGTTGTTCAGTCCTTGCAGGACATGGCAGGAATAGTTTTCCCTTAATTCATTTATGGTGGACCGAGCCATTAACATTGAACATAATAAAATGCAATAAATTGCCGAATGTAGATGCAGTCATTGTCTATTGCTCGGGGGAAAATGTACATGATAAATAGCATGAGTTCATGAAAACTGTAAGGATTACAAATTTATAACTTAGTCAAATACATAGATGCTACAAAATTTTGGAGCTGCGAGTTTTTTTTAATTTTTAACCACCATCAGGTTTCCATCACTATGAATCTCACCTGTTGTTCATATGGACGGATAAGAAGAAGTTTGGGGTTTGAACATTTGACGACTGTGTCCCACCACTTCGACTTCAACCTAAAACCAAACAACAACAAAATGTCACGCACAACCATGAACATAAACACACGGGAGATACAGAATTTATAGGAAAGAACCACCACACCCATGTTGCTCACTGACAGAGAAACAAGGAAGTCAGTGTTTTATCTACTTACTTTACATAACAGCAGAATACAACACTGGTGATTAGGACCGCAGCAATGCTGAGGCTGATGATGATCCCCAGGAACAGGGCATCAGGGGAAGCAGCTGTGAAATATCATGTATGAAGTACGTTTACAAATCGCTCTATTCTTTTGTACAGATCACACACAGTGTAGAGATAAAACAGAAGAACAGTACATGGTCAATATCTTCAAAACGGGAACAAGGTTTGTGTTATGTGTCATGAAACCACAATTTAC